>NC_053027.1:424815667-424846532 GCF_003073215.2 Triticum urartu
TTTAACACTATGATAAAATAAGATGCCCTATTTGACACTGGAAAAATATTTCTTCCCTATCTAACTCCAACTTTAAATGTTGTTTCCAATATAACACTTTCATCCATTTTCTGAGGTAACTATGTTAAATGGCACAATATTTAAAGTTGGAGTTAGATAGGGAAGAAATATTTTTCTATTGTCAAATAAGCGTGGGTAGCTTCGTGTCCGTGTTGGCGCAGGGTGGTGGTCGGTGCGGTGGCGAGCTCCGAAGTACCTGAGGTAGAGGTTGGGATCGGGAGAAATCCTTGTTGGCTTGGCCGACACCGACGCGGTGGCGCCTGAGGGTGCAGCCGGACCTTCCTAGAGGGCGTCGGGGCTACCCTTCCTCTCTCCTCGCCGTGTACCGGGGGAAACCCTTGGCAGCAATGTCGTCATCGTCGCGTCCCTTCTTGGAGGTGTTGTTTGATACCGGCGCTTCGGAGTCTCGGAGCTTGGTGGGCAATCTTCGGTGGACGCAGCGGTCACGAGGCTTCGTCGTTTTTGTCGATCTGCCGTTATCGGCATTTGTTTCTTTTCTTTTTTTCTTTTTTTGGCGTGTTTGTGCTGCTTCCGCCCCAACCCCTATCGTTGGTTGTATCGGATGGTTGCTTTGTAATACAAAGCGGGGGGAAACCCTTTTTCTTAAAAATGGCACATGAAATGACATTTTTGCCCTCAAACATCTATCTGATCATTAACTGGGTGCCCCCTCTCCTTTCCCTTGTATCTCCTGATGTTTGTGCGTGAGTTATCCCTGGATGTTTCGTGTATGATGGGTGCGCGAATTCCCCTTGCAATGCCTGCGTAGGATTATATCGAGTAGAAGCGGTAGGTCAGACGCATTGCAGCAGTACCGATATTCTGGATCGTTGGTGCCTTTCCTTGCCCCCACGTCCAAGTTGATCAGCTCCTTATCAACATGCCTGCAAATAAAAAGATCTTTAGCCGTACATACACAGGTGTATGAGTATACGGGTATGTATGTGTGCTTGCCTGTACGCGCGGGTATTTGAGTACATATACGTGTGTCTTCGGCCGCCGCAGGTATTCAGCTATGTACAGACGGTAAGTATCAGATGGCCATGATCATGTCATCACCGTGTACTTGCGCACAATGCATCCGTGGATAGGTGTGTGAAGGAGCACCCGCATGCATGAATGAATCACTAACTAATGTGCTAGTACATGTGTGTATGCATGACGTTGTATTTTTTCTTCTTCTTCTTTTTCTACAATGCCAAGTGTAAGTATTTTGACATAGCTCCCTACAAAACCACTTCAAAAAAATAAATTAAAACACAAAGGCATGGGAAAGAGGAGTAAATAATGTCATATACTAGTCATAGGGGTAATATTGTCGTTCATGTGCAAGTTAACACCATTAGCTCACAAAACGGATGGAAGTGTTATATTGAGAACAAAGTTTAGAGTCAGGGTTAGATAGGGAAGAAATATTTTATCAGTGTTAAATAGGGAAGATGATTTTAAAGTAGTATTATATAAGGAATTCTTTCATGAATAGATCGGATATTTTTCAAAAATAAATAAAATAGTGCAACAAGAACAGACCACTGGCAAAAAAAAATTGCCATCTTAATAGCTACTCTATACGCTACTATCTCTCTCTCAGTTTACAGGGCGTGCGCGTATCTTAGGTTGTCAATTTGACCAACCTAATACAAGTCATATATTATAAAAAATATAACAATATAAACTTCAGATGTTCTATTTTCAAACCGTATAATTTTTATGTTATATAATTTATATTAAGATGATAAAATTGATAACTTAGGTATACGCGTAAGACTTATAAACTGAAATGGAGGTAGTACATAATCTATGTCATATTCAGCGTCCAAATCGGACATGATTTCAGCCTAGCGAGAAGTTGGTGATAATAACTCGGCGACAACGTGTTCCTACAAGACATGTTTTAATTTGTTCCTCTCCTTTTCTGTGTGCGTATTGAACGATTGTATATTTGCGAACCATCACAAAATGCTGGAAGCAAACAAAAAGTACTACTCATTTCGTTTTTAAATATAAGTTTTTTTAGAGATTTTAATACAAACAACATATAAAATAAAATGAGTGAATGTACAACATCTGTATGTAATTCATATTAAATTTTTTAAAAGAATTTATATTTATGAATGAAGGGAGTAAGTAACGTATATTCTTTTTAAAAACAAAGGCGAAAGATTTGTTTCGTCCATTAATTAAGGGGCACCTTGCAGTATACTAGTAGGTAGTACTACTACTCCATTTGGACCAAAAGCTCGTAGCTCGCGAGCTTAATGAGCGCTCGATAGTTCGGCTCGTTAATCTCGTAGCTCGCTTCTTAATGAACAGAGCCAATCATTGATTTTAGCTCGTTAAGCTTAACGAGCGAGCTAACGAGTTTCATGAGTAGCTCGTTAAGCTCGTTAGTAACAACACAATGCATATTTTCATCTTATGTGACAAACTTTTTGTAGAACCTCAGCCCATCTATTTAATCTAATCGACATATGAGGCAATAGCGAATCAACCTGTGGTTGAGTTGGTTAGGTGGACAGTGGTATCTCCAACCCATCAGGGTTCAAATCCTGGTGCTCGCATTATTCCTGGATTTATTTCAGGATTTCCGGCGATAAGGCGTCTACGGTGACTTCGTAAATCTCAAGATGATATGCCGGCTCAGTTTTCATAGGGGTGAGTGTATGCGCGTGTATATGAGCGCTTGTGTCTGTATTGATGCTCAAAAAAAAAGATGGTCAGTTTGTGTGTCAGCCTTTTAAAGACATATGATGCAATAAACTGTTTCTTTTTTTTTATAGTCACTATATTTCATCTTGAAAATCATACCTACATATTCATCATGTTTATCGTAACACATTATAATCTGTTAACGAGTGCTCGCGAGCGCTCACGAGCTTAACGAGCTTCAAACAAGCCAAGTCGAACAGGGTTTTCTGCTCGTTAATCTTAACGAGCTTAACGAGGACGAGCTTAACGAGTATGAGCTTAACGAGCCAAGCTGCTCGTTAATCCACCCCTACCCTCAAGTGATCGCTTTATGTACGTGGTCAAATCTCTCGGCGGCAGTATACGTGTGAAAATACAGCCGATATGACTCCAGGTAGGAGCGTCATTTCGTTGACAAAAAGCTTTTTTTTGAGATTCGTTGACAAAAAGCTGGAAGGCTATGATAGCTTTCACTGGTCGATCAGATGGATTGGACCTGTGCCGTACTATGATGCTTTGCTTGCTAGACGTGGTAAGGGGCTAAGGGCAGCTTTGCTTGCTAGACGTGGTAAGGGGCTAAGGGCAGAACTTTCACTGGGACATTTTGTCAAACTTTAAAGACCTGTCATGACTCATGAATTTTTGGTAAGCATCCTTCTAGGATAAGCATCATTTTCGCAGAAATTGCCGCTGTAGATGTACGTGGTACTAGTAGACTTTGACGGTGACAAATTACCACATGGTTCTCTGGCCTTGATTGTAATTCTACTTCTTGATTGGAGGTTTTCGGACTTACGTTAGGGTTTTATTATCTTTTCAGTTTTCTCAGGATGGAGTTTGCATGGCTCGTACCTTTGTTGTATGTTATATGAATGAGAAAAATACCCCACATAAAAATTGGCGCACATTTTGGAAGATGAACAGAAGATCAAACTGAATCGATTTGTTATATATTACGTATAACTCAATTAAATTCCTTGACAGGGAAAACCGGCTAGAGGCCTACTAGGCCGCCAGAAGGCCATGACATTCTCACATCGATTTGGCCCAATTCAGTTGATACACACTAATGCAGCAAGAGCTTTTTGCAAGATAATTAGTGGGCACATCTAGGTCTCGCCGATTGAAGGATTGAAGAACACCTCGCTTCAAGGGTCTCTATATTGGGTCAGCCCATTAATTGTTACGTTCGCTAGTTTCTTCATACATTTGCTTCGTTCGGTTTCTCTTTCTTACTTTTATTTATATTTTGAAATATTCCACATATATGCATATTCCAGAAATAAGTTTTCTAATTTTTTAAATAATTTTCACCATGTATTCAAAAAAATAAATGAAATTTAAATATTTGTTCGTGTAATTTTAAAATTGTTCATATCATTCAGAAACATGTTCATGTCATTCAAAAAATGTTGACAAGTTTTGAAATATGTTCATAACATTTTTGTAAATATATTCATGAAAATGAAAAAAACAATTGTTCATTTACTTATAAAAAATGTTCTTGTCATTAAAAAAATTGTTTGCGCCATTCAAAAAAGTGCATGCCTTTAGAAGTATGTTTGTGACATTTCAAAAAAAGTTCATAAATTTTAAATCATTTTCAAAATCTATATAAAAACATAATATATAAAAATGTTATATTTAAAATAACATTTAAAAACAATTAAGAAGTGTTCGCATGTAAGTTTCAATGTATAATAGAGAAAATGTTCATCATGCAGTTGACAAATGTTCAACGTGTATTTGAGGTAAATGTTCATAGTATATTAAAGGCGACTGCTACAAATCAGTCGGTTGATAAGTGTGAAACTTAAGCCGTCTCGTGAGCCCTCCGATCATCCCAACCTGGCCGTCAGATTTGGTCAACGCGCAGGTCACTAAAACGCCACTGCTGCTTCGTCCCATGTCGCTGCAATGCTCGGATGCGTGAGCGCGGAGGTGGCCCTCCTCAGCTCCTCGCAGGACAACCGACGCGGCTGCTCGCTCCATTGCAGCGCCGCTGTCATCGACTTGTCGCGTCGTCGTCCTCGTAGGCAACGTCGGCGACAACAGCACCAGCTTCATTGCAGCACCACCATCCTTGTATGCAGCGCCGGCGGCAGGAACCCCGCTCCATTGCAGCGCCGCCGTCATCAACTTGTCGCGCCGCCGTCCTCGTATGCAACACCGGCGGCAGCAGCGCCAGCTTCATTGCAGCGCCGGCGATAGGAACGCCCGCTCCATTGCAGCGCCGCCGGCAGCAGCGCCGCCATCCTCGTATGCAGCGCCGCCGGCAGGAACGCCCGCTCCATTGCAGCGCCACCGTCCTCGACATGCAGCGCCCCCTCCATTGCAGCGCCGCCATGCTCGACTTGTCATGCCGCCGACAATAGCGCCCGTCCATTGTAGCGCCGCTGTCCTCATATGCAGCGCCGCCGCGAGCGCAGCAAGCCGGTGGCTGTTGCAAGGATTCGCGGTGCTCCGACGGCGGGCTCAGAGCAGCCGGGAGTGGCGTGGTCGCGAAATCTGGTGTGCAGCCACGAGAATTGGCATTGGAGAGGAGAGGAAGGCGGCAACTGGAGTTAGCGAGGAGGAGAAAGATGTGGTCCGGATGAATCGATGGGGATAAGGCTGGAGAAAGAGCGGTGGGCTGGCCCCACGGGAACACGTGTCACACAACAGAGGAGACTTACGACGCGAGAAATCAGCCGGCTTATAATAAATGTTTTCCTATATTAAATCATTCGACGTGTATTTGGAAAAAAGCATAAAAACAAATAAAAAAGAACAAGAAAAACCGGAAAGAAACATGATGAAAATCGATAAAGAAAACACAGAAATAAAAATAACCGCCCAAAAACCTCTATTATTGGTATGCAAGTCCATATAAGTTTCTAAAAACCGCTCTCAGATAGCTTCCAAAAACCGCATAAATATTGGGCCGGTCCACTGGCGCGAGCGCGACAAGCGAGAAGAGCATGCGTCTCACAGCAAGTGAGACATAACTTTACTAAGAAAAAGGTTAAGCAAGACATAGCTCTTGCGATAGTCAGCTTATCTAAAGCTATTTTTAGATGGGTAGTAGAAGCGATTCTGACCGTGTTAAGAAAACCGATTCTGAACTAGAGTATGTTTCTTGAGAGGGAGTACTTCCCCACTCCGAACTCCTATGTGACGCGCGCGTGCGTCAAGCCACAGCGCGCCCCTTGCTGGACGCTGTAGCAGCAGCGCACTGCAGCTACCCTGCACAAACCGGCACTACATTAATTGTTTTTCTTTCGGTTTTTTATTCGGTTATACAAGAGCACAAAAAACCAATGCACTGTAGCACCAGGAGGGCTGTACCAACTTGGTTACTCTACCGGTCGAATTTTTTATTTTTCATTCGTTTTTCGTGAATACATGAAAAAAACTTTAAAAATGTGTTTTTATGCAGAAAAATGTCGCTAACATTCGCGACTAACCACCAGTCGACTGGTGGTTAGCGACAAATCCGCACGATCGTCCACCTGCATCCCTCCCTGCGCGTGACCCACTTCGGCAGCGCCACCCACGACCCAGCCTTGTCTCGCGAGGCCCACCGCGCGCAACGCATTGAGGCCCAAGACAGTTAACACAACCCCTTTGGCCCACCTCCCCCCCTCCTGCACATGACTTACCACCCCGAAACCTACTTTCTTACCTCCATCGCAAGAAACATCCACCTGCCCCGATCAGTTCTCTCCTCTCTCCCCGACGCGCCTCCATCGCCGGCGACCTCCGTCCCAGATCTGATCCACCAAAAAAAAGGAAACCACGAAAAACACCACCAAAACACAAGGATTTGAGGGAGGGCCCCGGTTTACCACAACAACATCACAGAGGTTACATCAGTTCGTCTCAATTTCGTCATAATCAGGCAAAAAAGAAAGGAGGTAAGTGATTCAACCTCTATACACATGCTGCATTTGCATTTCATACCAATAAAATCAAGGGGAAAAACATGGGGAAAAGAACAACAAGAACTAAATAAGAAAGGCAAAAGCATGCAAAAAAAGGTAGTACTTTTACTACATGTGTGTAATTCCTCGGTTGTAATTGAGTTACCACTCAAATTCAGTCAGGTTACCAACAAAAAGATTGACTAAAATTTCCTCTTTTACAGCCAAAAAGTTGGTAAAATTGGTCCATGTTCCTACCTACAGATTACATCATTGAGTTACCTCATCATTAAGTTACCAACATAAACACATATAGGTTATCATCATCAATCTATCAAGCTATCTTTTTTGGAGCATGTTAGAAAATACATGTATGAATCTTCTCATTAAAACTGACATACCATCTCGATTGAATATAGATTATCGGAGTGTGTGCATTGAGTAATCAGCATCCTTTAAGACTTATTCAACATAAAAAAAGATCCCTTTCTTCCTTTTTATATTGAACAAACCCATGTCAGAACAAGTTATCATGCTAATTCATTACAATTTACCAGGAAAACTCAGAACCAAAGGTGCTAAAAACACTACAAGAATACCATGCGTTGATTTACATTGTTGCCACCAGACTTTTTTGATAAGAAATGATGTTCATGAAATGAGGTTGATAGAAACTATCGCTGTCATACTCCCATATGCTGGTTACTGCCAAAACGATACCTGTTATAAAAAAGAAGTAATCAGTGCAGTAAAAGGAAAAAAAATAGTTGTTGTGAAAAAAATAATCAAAATTACTTGTAATTGTGGAAAATTAATGGATGCAATCATATGTGCTAGCAGGTGCTGCAACACAAGAAAATGGCGCATGACAACGGGGGTAATGTGGATATCATGATGAGTGGTGTAGGGACAAACCAACAGTGTGAATATGCACACACGGCAAGCTTTGGTTCTGCCAAAACAGATGAAGGTAAAACATTTACCATGCTACCACATTTTTGTACACAAATTTGTTACCATCGTACTTGAATTGCAACTACCACCCTATGTTATTTACAACTATCACATTCACCATGAAACAGTTCACAAATCACGTAGCTTGATGCACATAGGTTACCATGAATTTAGGTACAATTACCACACTTACTGCATACGAATTATCATGCAATCTGTATTGCAATTGGAATTACATGCTTTCACTTTACAGCTACAAAAAATATCTTAATGCATGCAAACTTTACCAAGCAACTGGAGTACAAGTTACCACTAGTTTTGGCGTGCAGAAAATATAACACAAAATAACAATTTTCCAAAACATTACAAGTGCTACATCTAGAAGCAACCCGATGGTTCGAGAGACAAGCAGAGAACCGACTACTAGCAGCATAGGGGGGAGAGAAAGCTTCTTTGATCTTCAGTCAGTGAGCCAGCGAGTCCAGAAATAGGAGGAGAGAATGCTGAACAGGGAGACAAAAATACCGAGGCATACTCCACACCGAAACCTCCTGATGAAACGATGAAGTTTGATACTTTTGAGGAAGCTTATGAACACTACAGGCAATATGCACTGAGACATGGGTTTGGAATGAGACTGGAATACAGAAAAACAATTAAAGACAATACTGTAAGCAGAGTCCTCTTGGTTTGTGGGAAATACGGCAAGCCAAGAACAAACAAGGAGGAGACAGAGGATGTGCAGGACCCAAAAGGCATCGTGAAGAAGAGGAAAAGAGGGAAGGTTGTGAGGTCGGGATGTCCGTCCCACCTTTACATCACCCACACGGATGCATGGTGGAGAGTCAAATGCTTCAACGACGACCACAACCACCCTCTAATAAGAAAGCTGTCCTTGACAAAGTTCCTATCAACACATAGGAACATTCCAAAAGATGAGCAGGACTTCTTGAAGATATTGCACGGATGCAACATAGAGACAGCAAGAGAGATGCAACTAATGCAATGGTTCTACGGGAATCCTAAAGATGTACCATACACAACAAAGGACATCGCAAACCAGCGAGCTAAATTCTGGATGGAGTACCGCCATGCTGATGTGGGGAGCACAATCTCGTACTTCCAAGATATGAAGGCACAAGATCCAGATTTGTATTGGAGAATAAAGCTTGATGATGAGGACAGAGTGGAAAATTTATTCTGGATAGATGGTGCGTTGCGCAGGGCATATGCTAGATACAATGATGTCATCTCATTTGACACAACATACATGACAAACATGTACAAAATGCCCTATGTGCCCTTCATGGGCATTAATAACCATGGGCAGTCAATCCAATTTGGTTGTGGGTTTGTTCGAAACGAACTATCTGGTAACTTTGTGTGGCTGTTTAATGCATTCTTGCATGCAATGGGTGGAATTGCGCCAAAGAACATAATAACAGATCAAGATTTTGCAATGAGGAGTGCTATTGATGAGGTGTTCATCGGGATAGTACACAGGAATTGCCGCTGGCATATAATGAAAAAAGTACAAGAGAAGCTTGGGAAGCTGATGGCTGACAATGAGCCACTAAACAATGCATTCAAGGATTGTGTTGACAACAGCCTGGCTGGTATTTTACTTCCCACCCCTCACTAACTTAAAACAAAGAAAAATGGGCACATAGAAAATGGGTTTAGATGCATGATAACAACAGTTACCATCTAACAAGGTGACAAGTTACCAGAGGATTATAACAAAATTACCTACATTAATTGCTTTCTGTACTACCCCTATCATGTTCATGTTTGATGTACACATTTCAGTTGTTCACCCCACTAGTTACAACAAAACTTTTCAATCACCAGCTAGTGCTGATTGATATGAGTATCTTTTTGTTGCTAGTTAAAAATGTTGCTTGTACTACGCACACAGAGTGATATTCGCTTTGGAAAAAAAAACTTATCCTGTGTGCAAAGTACTTACCATGATGCTTCAACTAAAGTAACCAGGTGTGTGTGACAGAATTATCAACATCAGTGGTGTTCCTAGTTACCAAATATGTTTGAACAAATGTTACCATCCTTCAATACTTGATGTTACCATGTTTATATTATGAATGCAGTTGAGGAGTTTGAGCACAAGTGGTGGGTGATGATGGAAGCGTATGGCCAGACTGACAACGAACATTTCCAATGGCTATGGGAGAACAGGAAGTGTTGGGTCCCGGTATACTATATGCACGATTTTTTCCCGTTCTTGCAGACCACGACAAGAAGTGAGGGTTTTAACTCTATGCTCAAGAAGTATGTCAACCCAAACAACTCACTGGTCAAATTCGCACAACAGTACACTGCGATACAGGATAAGGTGATGGCTAGCGTGTCAAAAGAGCAATTGGAAATAGTGTACAAAGAAACTGAAATGTACTCGATGAACCCGCTGGAGATGTAGGTGCAGGGGCTGTACACACATAACTTGTTTTGCAAGTTCCAGGTGGAGATGAAGGTGAAATCAGCATACAAATGCGACACATTGGATGATGGTACTTTCAAGGTCAGCTCAGTGCGGGGGATAATACCAAAATATGGAGACAGGGACTACCATGTGCAAGCAAACATGGATGAAGAGACATACTTGTGTAGTTGCTGCAAGTTTGATCGTGACGGGCTACTGTGCGCGCACGTACTACGAGTTATGGACCAAATTGGGTTATACGAGATACCTGAAAAGTACATCCTAAAGAGGTGGACCTGGGATCCAGAGGAGGATCTTATTCAACCTGATTTCGAACAGCCGACAGTTAAGAGGTCGATGCGAGAGGAGGGGAAAAGCGTCATGCGATACACGTCAATTCTTAAAGAATTTAAGGCATCAACCAAAGACGCTTGCCTAACAGATGATGGGACCAGATTGGCAAGAAAACACCTGTATAATTTCAAGGAGGAGCTTGAAACCCTGAAGAACAATCAACTTAAAAAAGCAAGAAAGGAAAAGGAAGAAGCAAAAGGATCGTTTCAAGGACAGCCGGATCCCTGCTCGATACCTGTGGGGCGGATGAATGAAGACAACCCCGTCACACAGCACCAAAACGCCCATGATGCAAGACATCCGGAGAACCCAGCCACATAGCAAACAAGTGCCACTAATGTGCAGCGACAGGAGAACCCCGCCACACAACAAGAAAGTGCTACTAATGTGCAGCGATAGGGTAACCCTTCCACACAACAAGAAAGTGTGCGGGTGACGATACATGCTAGCAAAAAAATCATGCTTTTGTCATCCAGCCCCCACATCCTGATGCAGCTCCATCCTCAAACACAAAGTTGATACTAGACCCTCCCAAGACTACAACGAAGGGGCGGCCAAAGTCAAAAAGAAAGCAGTCAGGTTTTGAGATTGCAAAACCCAAGCCAAAAAGGAAATGTGGTGTGTGCGGGAGTCTGGAACATGACAAACGCAAATGCAAATCTCCCCTAGCAAGATAAATGAAGAAGGTGCTATTAAAATGGAAGATGGTGGCTACATTTTTTTCATGGACCATAATGTGCAAGCTACAAGCCCCATAACATTCCAGTTATCAACATTGTATCATGGATTTATCATGGCTTTGTAATGCAAAAAGTGTATATCTATAATTTAAGCAAGTTATCAGTACCCTATTATGCCAGTTACCAGCAAATGTTTGATGGGATTGACATGGATTTGTAAATCCAAAAATTTTATATCTTAACCAAGCTATCAGTACACTATTATGCCAGTTACCAGCAATGTATGATGGAATTGACATGGAATTGTAAATCCAATATTTTTATATCTACATTTTTTGAAGGCTACCAGCACTGCATTGTATTACTTATGAACAAAAAATTAGGCCTGCTTGCACTTCTAAAAATTGCTTATGAAAAAATTATAATCACAGTAGTGAATTTATCATATAGTCAGTGACTTTGGACTGTGTATACTATAGTAAAACAGCATGTCAACACTTTTCTCCATGGCATTGTCATGACAGATTCATAAAAAAAGTTATCATCACAATTTAGTAGAAGTTATCACACTGTCGTAAAAAAAATATCACCTCATCACCCGCTGCTGAACAGATGATAACGCCACTGTTTGCATTTGTTTTGATAATGATCTAACCACCTCAATGTCATAATTTTCCGGAGAGCTGGAATTTGTTCATGAGTTAAGGCTGGAAATTTTTTGCCATCCCACACCTCAAGGTACGTGCAGGCGAAAAATCCGCAATCAATGCTGAAACATTTGTGATGAAAAAAATAACACAAAATCAGTTTAATTGGATTTTGCGACCGGGTCAATAAACATGGATGAGAAACATATAGTGGGATGTTAAAAAGAGAGTGAATAATCCAGAACTAACCCATTATGCTGTTTCAACACATCAATGTACACAAGTTCATAGTCCTGAATCTGCTTATACGAGTCCTTGTAATTTATCAACCAAGCCTTCTTTATAGCGTTCATGTATCTTGTCGCATGCTCGAGAAGAGAAGGACTATCTTGTTCACGCAATGAATCTAGAACTTCAAACCTCTTCGCCCTAAGATTTAGTGACAACACATACCAATGCCCGTCATCTGGACCGAGGCCCAACTTTCGCAAAGCAGGGAATAGCAGCTGCAAAAAATTAAAAGGCAGTAAGCATAGAAGGAGTTGGAAAAGAAACAAAATTACCAAGATAACAAATGGTCATAAAATTCACATGGGAGGCAACTAGAAAAAGAATTATCAGGGCAGAAAGGTCAAAGTTGCTAGTGTGCATGAAAGAGGTTATCATGACATGAAGAACAAACAATATCCGCAGATAACAGGAAGTTACTGATATTAACAGGAAGTTACCAAGACACTAACTGTAAAGTTGCCATATCCAGCAAACATAACATACCTGATGCTGGTGACTAAGAATGTAAGACTTGTCCCGTCGAAAATACTTCAATACACACTTGGATTTGAAGTCTCCTATCGACAGATACACAGATAGCGGCCAAGGGAAGATGAGCCTGTTTGGCGTTTCCTTATACTGGAGAATGCGAACATGTAACTCGGCAATGCTGGTTGATAGTTGCCCAACTCCCTTCACACAGTTGGCAAGCTCATCGAGGGTGACCCACCTACCATCAATGTCGATGACCCTAACACTACAAAAATACAAAAAAAAAAGATTTAAAAAATACATTTCAAAAAATGGCACACAAATAATGATTTATGTTAAAAAAATATGAGAAAAAGTATGGAAACATACTCTTTAATCTTAGAGTTGGAATCCGTAGTATGCTTGATAACTTCATTGTAAACATACTCTTCCTCCTCGCTCGGTGTGAGGGTGGCAAAAGGCGGGAGCATGTTTTTGGACGGGTGGGTGACCCTAACTTTCCGAATAAAGGATTTAGGGGTTGAACTGCGTACTAAATGCTCTGTGCGAGGTGGTAACTCTGGTGTAACAAATGTTGGACTTTGAGGGTTGTCTGGTAAAAACAGAAAAAACATAATTAAGATGTATAATGTAACAAGCACATGACTAAAACAAAAAGTCAAAAAAAAAACAATGAAAAACATGAGTTATCAGCAGATGGGAGAAAGAATTATCAAGTGATGGGTCAAAACTTATCAACTGCCACATGTTTTGATTATCAAGTGGTGGTCCATAGTTGAAAAGCAAAGAAAGGGGTTTGTGCAAGGGTTGCAATGTTCATGGAGCAGAAAAAAAATCACCTATTTGAACATTAGATTTCCCTTTTAATGCTAGATTGTCATGCTCAAATTCTTCCCACCACATGAGAACCTCATCATCGTCAATCTCAACATCATACACTTGCACACGACCAGCTTCCGGTATTACTTAAATAAAAAAATAGCGATGAGGACATGAACGGTAGTGATAAACAAGATAAATTGTTGCAAAAAAACAAGTACTAAAAATTGAGACAAGATACAAAAAGTTATCAAGAACACAATATAGAAGATACCAGGTAATGTGAATGTGGATTACCAGCACACATGTAAGGGCCTTTTAAGGAACAAATTAGATATCACTGGTGCATAACAAGGAACAGCTGTGATATCAACAAATCATCATAACATGTAAAAAAAGACCAAAAAGAATTGTATAGCCCAGAATTGGTAAAGAATGCATATGTGGCTGGAGTTATGGTGTCAGTGGTTTGTAAATTGTCAGGATTTGAACATTTGAGTTATCAAGATAGTGTCATATAGACTTATCAGGGTAATTAAAAAATGAGGGAATAATAAAAAAGTTCAGATGAATAAGAGTACACCCCTGCTACTACCAGTGCAGTATTGTTTTGTAAGCATAACAATAAATTAAGGAAAATAAATAGGCAATGATAGGAGATGTACGTATCACGCGCTTACTAAAAGTTAGTAACGGATAACATCGGCTTTCAAAACTGACAAAGTTACCAGGGGGGAAAGAGGATGGAGTTATCGTCTATGCTAGCATCGTACAAAATATTGTAGCGGACACAACAGAAATATATATTCTGGGTACTGAAAGCACAAATGTTCATTTACATCACACAAAGCATAGAAGTAGTATTACATTCATCCATACACACGGAATGACAGCAAGTTCCAAACACATAAATAAAAAGAGCACACCAAGGCACAAACAATATGATGTACACTGACATATCTCAATCCATCACTCTCGCTGCATAAAAGCGAAGACACAAGGTCTTCACTTACCAGAGTTGGGTGGCGGAGCCCAAGCAACCGGTTGCGCCTTGGTAACTTTTACCACTGCCTTGCCCTTCGAGCTAGCATCAATAGGAGATGCGAGCCCTAGAACGGCGACAGGGCCAGTAGCTGGTGCTGCAGGTGGTACTTGAGCCGATGGCGTCGCCGGATGTGCTTCTGATGCTGCAGATGGTACTTGAGCCGATGGCGCCGCCGTAGGTGCTTCTGGTGCTGCAGGTGGTACTTGAGCAGATGGCGCCGCCGCAGGTGCTTCTGGTGCTGCAGATGGTACTTGAACAGATGGCGCCGCCGCCGATGCTTGTGGTGCTGCAGGTGGTACTTGAGCCAATGCTGGTGCAGCTTGAGCTGTTGGAGTTGCTTCAGTAGATGGTGGCACTTGTGGACTCGCACCAAAGATGGCATCAAGCCCAATAGAGCAGCTGGGTGGCGTAAAATTACCATCGTATTCTCCAGCTTCAGGGGTGCTCGACTCCAACGTAGGGTCAGATACTGCTTCAAACACCACAAGTAACACACAAATAAGGAAAAAATACATCAGGAAAACATGTAGAGGACATTGTATTTGTTAGTGCCAGAAACATTAACTTGAGTTATCATGGATTAAACAGACAAGTTATCAACATAAGAAAGTTAAGTTACCAACCTGTGCCAACAGGATTATGGGCATCATTCTCTTGACCTCCAGCTGTAGCCGTATCAATAGGCATATTGACTCGGGTACCTCCCACAACTTTCTCAGTGGCATGAACGGCTACAGCAGAAAAAGATTCAACACATCGTCAACATAAAACATCATAACATACAAGAAACAAAAACAAAGGTGATGGCGAACAGAAATACCTTCACTTCCATCATGCACTATATTTGGGACGACTTCATTTTCACATTCAACAGCCACAGCCACGCTGGCGGTATCTTCAACAACAATAGTAACAGTTGCCGCTGCAGCAAGCTGAAAAATAACATCATCAGAAACACCAGCCGATGTCGCCGCAACAACATCAGATGCGCCCTTGCTAGATGCTGCTGCTTTTTCAGACGGAGATGTCGCCGTGGGAGATTCATCAAGATGGATAACTTCTGTTGTCTTCGATGACATTGTCTGCGACAATGTTGCCCTTAGTCGTGAAGAGGATCTGGTCTTGGCGAATTTCACCTTTTTCACAGCAGTTTTATCTTTTGAACGACTGAAAAATGGGTACACAAGGGTAGTAGTGAGATTACACATGTTGTTAAACCTAATTTACCACATGTTTCAAACAAAAAAAGATGTCACATACTTCAGGTATAAGTAGCATCCAGGGAAAAAATTACAGAGTTATCAAGGACTAGAAATATAAAGTTACCAAATGATATGAACAAAAAAACCAGCAATTAGTTTTGAATAACTGCAAACTAGAAAGGTATGTGAACACATTTTTCCTGATACACTTGGTGAACCCTTAGCAGCAGCAACTTGTTTCATAGGTGCACTGAATGAAAAAAATAACCAAATGTTACAAGCACATACAACTATCAAGATTGGTAACTCTAAATTATCAGGGGGGCAAAGTTGAGTTATCAATGTTCATCAAGATAAGTTATCACACAACAAGAACAAAATAACCATCTTGCTGGTATGTGTAAAACAAAACTATAGTTTCAATGCACATGAAAACAGTATAGAAAAGCAGAAAAAGAACTACTGAACATAAACGAAAGTAAGAATGTGAATACCTTTTCACTGGTGCAATCCCTGAATCCTTAGCAGCAACATATTGTTTGCCGGGTGCCCTGCAAAGGAAAAATGAGCAAGTTGATTACCAACATGAAATTACCCAAACTACCTTACTCAAACAACTGTATTTACCATGTTGTTTCAGGCACATAATTGATAAAAAGACCATGGAAATAATCATTCACCTACGTGGGGCCTCCTTCCGCACGGTGGATAGTGGGACGGAGACACCGGTTCCTTTTTCAGCCACAAGTATACCAAGCTCCTGGACCACAACTTTCTTCACAGCTAAATGAATCTTAGATGCTGACAGTGCAATTGGTGAAGACAGCCTTTGCGATGGGCTAGGAGGCACAACTGGTGAAGTTGGACCGGGGGGGGGGGGGGGGTGGCAGGGGGGGGGGGGGGGGGGGGGGGGGGGGTGATGGCACAGTTGGTGAAGCTGAATGGGAGGGTGATGGTAGCCTCAGTTTCTTGCGCCACTGGTAAGCCAAATTTTTCAGAAGCTGAGTACCGCACCGCTTGACAGAAGATTCAGTGGCTGCCTCAACTTGCGTGTCTGTCAGACCTTGCTGGCTGAGCCCTCCATCACCTGATTCGACAGATGCTGCATGAGATGTGCCAGTGAGTAAGATCTGAGACTCATTGAGGTTATCATCGACAGGGCGGACAGGCATGTCTTCAACATCTGGTCCTGTGCCATCATGAGCTTTGACAGTTGCACCATCAAGATGTGTGGTGTCATCATCAGCTGGACCGCTGCCCATATCTACATCCACGGTACCACTGCCTGAAACAACAAAAGGATCTTTACAGCGATGACGAACAACTCGATAGTCCATATCATTAAAATCGTCATCATCATCGGAGTCAGCGTCAGAATCAGAATCATTGCCTCCGTGATACTCGTCATCACTATCAAAATCTTCAGCAACATTCTTTCCAGGGCTTTCTGGCCGCCTGCCTTGCGATGAGCGCGTAGTCCTTGACGTCGTACGGGCGGCAGAAGAGAGAACGTTCAATCCAACGTCTAGCTGACGGGATGCATCTGAATGGCCCTCATCATCTAAAGCGGTGAATGATTCCACAAGATTGCCTAGGATGCCAGCCATGGCGGACGTGAACCGAGCAACTATGTGAGTTGATTTGGCAAATTTCTGTTCAACATAAAAATGCAAAAAATAGAAACAACTAGTAAGTTATCACCAAAATGCAACAAAAGTTATCATGAGTTAACAAAAAAGCACACACAAAAGAACAATACCAAAAACAAATGTGTGGTGTCGTTGCAGTAAACAAATGAATGTATTCATGATTTAGCAAACATTCAGTCACCATGAAAATGAAGATCAATGCACGAGAAAGCTAAAACAACACAGTTAGATATCAGCAAAAAACTTAAGTTATCTAAGAATCATCACAAGAAATGCAACCAAAGTTATCATGATATCGAGTTATCATAGGAATGCAACAAAGCTATCAAGGCATTACACTAAGAATTATCACATGGTTGCATCATAATTATTATCCTTTATAGAGGATATGACACATTGGAAACAAACAAATTAGTAAAGAGTGTCAAGTTGGCATCAAAAGACGGTCACCACATTGAGTGCACAAATAAGTTATCAGCCAATGAAAGAACATAAAATAGCAAAAAAAATTCAAGAAACTAGGTTACATGCTCACCTCCTGACTGTAGCTTGGGGCAGTATGAACACGCATAAACTTGTCAAGACCTTCCAGACCACCAAACAGACAGAAATTCATGCCAAACTCAGGCTTCAACTGGAAAAAAATGTAGCGACATGTCAGATAAGTAACAACAAAAAACAATGAAAAGAAAATGCAGTTGCAAAGCAGTGTGTGAACTAAAAAACATAGATATATATTACCGGTAGTTTCCCGAAAGAAACTTTGTCAGCCTGAACATCCTTGTTGAGGACAAGAGTTATCAGCTTCTTTGTCCAGACATTGATGGGAAAAGGACCATCAGGCAATATGATGCCAAGTCCAGAAAGATCAATCACATGAATGTACAGTAGCTGATAAGAAAAATACAAGCGTCATGGTAAACACAAACAAAAATCAGACACAAAATGACAAAGAAATGACAAATGACAGAAGAGAAGGTAAGAGGAAAGCATCATCACTTACATTGTAGAAGAGAAGGCAACCCCTGGTAGGCTTGCGTTTCAGCAGCGCCTTGTGTAGTTCATCAGCAATAAATTTGGACCAATTGAGATTTTTAATACCATCGATGTCACGCTGCAAGTTAAAAAACAAAAAGAAACTGAAGTTCACCGAATGCACCACAAAAAAATATGAAAGTTATCACACTGACATATAGTAAAGTTATCAGGCACCCAAGAAAGAAAATGACATAATTACAAAAAAACTTACCAGCACAGCATACCATCGGGGGCTAACTTTGTTGGAGGTGGTCGGGGCAATGACTGTATTCCCTGCAAGCAGAAGCCACATACGCTTGAAAGTATCATCAGAATTTTCAGAACCCTTTATGAGATCAACGAGTTCAGTCATTTTTGGGGCATATCCAAGCTCGCCAAACAACTCAAGCCCTAACTCAATATCAGCTTCAGTAGGGAGGTTGTAAGGGACATCCTTCCCTCCACGCGGCACGCCCATAACACGATGCACATATTCCTCATTGACCGGAAGCCTGCCTCGGCCTAGTACGACCACCTCACGCGAATTGGGGTCGTAGAGATCAGCAAGCCACACACTGAGATTGTTGAATAGATGGTCACACTGGATATTCCGAAGGCTAGTTAAATCCATATCATCAATGGCAGCCTTCCTGTCATCATTCATGTCCTTGCATGCTAGAAGAAGCGAACTGGGTGAGGCTCTGTTCCATGGAGGAGGGCGTTTCGCCTTTTTCGAAGGAACCTTATCGATTCCATCACCATCTCCTTTGCGCTTCCTCGGCATTGTCTCCCTGACACGTAGGAAAAAAAGGAAAGCGAATGAAACCATTAGATGACTTTGAAAAACTGATATCACAATTAACTGCAACATTTATAAAACTGGTGTTTGACAAAGCAATAATACAGCTGATAAAAGAAAACAAGCAAACTGCACTTGGTTCATCACACCTGCTAAAAAAAAGTAAAACAGATGGCACAGGTATATAAAAGCATGTGTGACTGATAATTGAGGCACAATGCAATTGGTAAGTTACAACCAAATTACCAGTGATAAAAAATAGCATTCACACATGTTGATTAATAAACCAACCAGACAAATGAATGAGAAATGAGCATTGTGCTACATGTAGTTAGACTAGAAAACTACTGGTAACTACAGTAACATGACAGTGAAGTGTAATACCATCATCATGATAATTTAACCATAACAAGACAACACCGATACATAGCAGTGTTTCAGCATCTGGTAATTTGAGTGCAATGTCATTGGCAAGTTCAATATAAACATCATGATATTTGAACAGAACAAGACATCACAAGAAAATCAAGCATTGTAAACATGCTAATTGGAGCACCACAAAGCTTAATCAATAGACACACCGCATCAAACAAAACCAACATAAAACAACATTATGTGAAAAAACTTAGGGTTACTTTTCAAATCCTCAGCCACTGATGCACAACTTGAAATCCATAAACACCAAACACTATTGGATGTCCTAAACATCCACATCCACAACACTAACACCAGACCAAAATCCTTATTAGAACCGACCACGCTTACCACCACTAAGACCTATCCACACCCACGCTTACCACAAATTAAACCAGATGTCTGAGCCATATTCAACTGGAATTAGAAGGCAACCTAATCTAACCTAATAGCAATAACAACGGCCAGAATCGAAGGGTCCGGGCACCAAAAATCAATGGCGAAGCATGAAGGCGGAGCAACAGGAAATACAGAGCGGGGCGGGTGTGTGGGTGGGGGAAGGGGGGATGCGCTGCTCAACGTCGACTCAGAAACTAGACGCCTCAATCTAACCTAATGGGAACAACAAACCACCGGATCCGAAAGCTCCGTGGAGCCTAAATTAATGGCGGACGGGCGGCACAGCAAAACAGGAAGGAAACAGGGGTGGGGAATGCGTTCCTCACCGCAGATTCAGACGCCGTCTGCCGCGAACCGGAACGCGCCACCACCAGGAACCATCGCGGACGAGGGGGGGGGGGGGCGAGAGGAGATTCGAATGGAAACCGCAGCAGCAGAGGAGGAAGAAATAATGCGGGCGAAGAGGGAGAGGGGCGAGTGGGGATAGTGCGCATTGGGCGAGACGGGCGGTTTCGGAGGGGCCCACATGTCATCGACGGAGACTAAACATAACGGCTAGCACCACGCGCACTGCGCGCAACAGGGATGACGTGGGGCGTTGGATGCGGATCGAACGGCTATCGCTTCGTACGCGCCTGTTGCAAACCACCAGCCGACTGGTGGTTAGATTTCTTGTTTTTCCAAACATTTTTTTAAATGCGAACATTTTTTGAACATGATTTTTTTGGAAAAACTGAAGTTTTCAACATTTTTTGGAATTTATAAGAATTTTACACCGAAGAGAATAGTTTTTAGAATTTCAAACATATTTGAAAAAAATTATCATTTTTTCTGACATTGTGAACAAATTATGAAATTTCAATATTTTTTGAAAAATGGGAACAATTTTTCTAATCCCGATTCTTTTGAAAAATACGAACAAACTTTTGAATGTTTTAGGAAATTGTGAGAAAATTTTGAAATTTTGTTTTTTTTTAAAATCACGAACAGTTTCTGAATATTTTGAACATGCTATGAAATTTGCAATTTTTTGGTAAAACTGGACAAGAACCTGCTAGAAGGTTCCCAAAACCGAATGAGCATGAACCAGGTTAAAAGGGCTGGCTGAGTCCGCACTGCTCGTCGAGACCTTGTACCTTTGGTCGACTTTTCGATGCAACTAGCATCGAGTAGGATTCCGCCTTCCCATGGCCAAAAGAAATTCGCATCAGGGCATCTCCAACGCGGATCCTCAGTTTGCCATCCAAAGCTATACCCATTGCTCCGTGGACCAGTCCGATTGTCCGAATTCCCGCAAACTGAGTGGGGCTTTGCGGGAGTCCGGATCTCCGCCACGTAGGACTTCGACACCCTCTGCCCACTCAAATCCCCCTCCTGGTCCAATTTTCTTCCACTCTGCCCCTCCCCCCTTGCTTCCGCACCCTCCTCATTCGACATCTTTGTTGTACTTCTCCGGCCGTTGCCCAATCATCCTTGGACGTTCGCAACTCCTACCCACGCGCCTGCCCGCCTTAAACTATGTCGTCGTCCACCCAGAATTCGTCCGCCGCCAGGTACCCTGTGCCTTTCTGGTGACGCCATCCATAGCAAACACCATGCCTGACAGGTGTTCGATAAAATGCCATAGAGCTTTTTTGTAGACATTCTAATTTCTTTTCTAGAGTAAAACGACGGTGTGGTACTTGGTGATGGAGGATGAGTTGTTGTGTAATGCGTGGAAGGTCATATCTGCAGACTTTGTAGGCATGCAGCAAGGGGGCGTGATGTTTTGGCAAAACGTGTGTGCTCTCTTTCTTGAGCAAAAGCACTTCACACCCTATGACTCGCACGTGATCCATGATCACAATGTGAAGTCAATGGCCCATTGGTGGTACACAATCTCCAACATCATCATAAAATTTTGCAGCGCGGTTGCACAAGTGGAGACAATGCGGTCACGGGGCTTGTCAACCATGTATATCATAAGTTTTGCTCCTTGTTGCTTTACATGTTGGTCAATTCGTTGATTCACTCAATGTTGCAACTTGATAATCATCACGTTATATAGTCCAAACATGTTGCAGTGTTGTACCATAGGATCGAGTGGAGGCCATTTACATTCATACATTGTATTGGATGAAGCTCAAGGGGCACAATGTGTGTGAGAACTTGTGCCGATACTAACAAGATTATAGTTGAATTTGGAATCGATGAATTCAAAAAACTTGATAAACATTCAGTTACCTTGGTGGTGATATTTACATTTCAACTATTGTTGTATTATGTATATGTACACGTTATTTATGGATGAATTGTGTTATTTTCTACAATTATTTTGAGTGTTGTGGACTTAAGACAAAAATATAAAGAGGTAATGTTTATGGGACATGGTTAGAGCATCTACAGCCAGACGCCTCAAACCCATCTCAAACACCCGGGCGAACGGCCTCGTCACTGACCGGTCAAAAAAGGGACCCAGCCGAGCGACTCAGACCGGCCTAATATGCCCGGGCTTACCAGCACCTCTCATATCCAGCCCAAATCTAGGGCGGATGGCCCGGGCGCGTCTGTCACATCGGATTCGACCCATGCTAGCTACCCTGACCTCACATATATTTGTCCCCATTCGCTCCTTAGTCCAAACCCTAGCCAACTCCCTTCCCCCTCCTGTTCACCCTAAGCTTACTTTTGGTGAACTCCGACCTTCTTCGGCATGGCGGGCGGTGGATCCGAGTCCCCCGTTGATACGTCTCCGTCGTATCTACTTTTCCAAACACTTTTCCCTTGTTTTGGACTCTAACTTGCATGATTGGAATGGAACTAACCCGGACTGACGTTGTTTTCAGCAGAATTGCCATGGTGTTATTTATGTGCAGAAACAAAAGTTCTCGGAATGACCTGAAACTTCACGGAACGTCTATTTGGAAATAATAAAAAATCCTTGCACAAGATGAAGACCAGGGGGCCCACACCCTAGCCACGAGGGTGGGAGGCGCGCCTGCCCCTGGGCGCGCCCCTACCTCGTGGGCCCCTTGGAGCTCCTCCGACCTCAACTCCAACTCTATATATTTTCTTTCGGGGACAAAAAAATCAGAGAGAAGGATTCATCGCGTTTTACGATACGGAGCCGCCGCCAAGCCCTAAAACCTCTTGGGAGGGCTGATCTGGAGTCCATTCGGGGCTCCGGAGAGGGGAATCCGTCGCCATCGTCATCATCAACCTTCCTCCATCACCAATTTCATGATGCTCACCGCCGTACGTGAGTAATTCCATCGTAGGCTTGTTGGACGGTGATGGGTTGGATGAGATTTATCATGTTATCGAGTTAGTTTTGTTAGGGTTTGATCCCTAGTATCCACTATGTTCTGAGATTGATGTTTCTATGACTTTGCTATGCTTAATGCTTGTCACTAGGGCCCGAGTGCCATGATTTCAGATCTGAACCTATTATGTTTTCATTAATATTGTTGGGGAACGTAGTAATTTCAAAAAAATTCCTACACACACGCAAGATCATGGTGATGCATAGCAACGAGAGGGGAGAGTGTTGTCCATGTACCCTCGTAGACCGATGTAGAAAACACTCTCCCCTCCGAGTTCCGCACACGTTCAGCCCGACCAACGAGAGGGGAGGTGATGCACAACGCGGTTGATGTAGTCGTACGTCTTCACAATCCGACCGATCAAGTACGAACGTACGGCACCTCCGAGTTCAGCACACGTTCAGCCCGATGACGTCCCTCGAACTCTGATCCAGCCGAGTGTTGAGGGAGAGTTTCGCCAGCATGACGGCGTGGTGACGATGTTGATGTTCTACCGACGCAGGGCTTCGCCTAAGCACCGCTACAGTATAATCGAGGTGGACTATGGTGGAGGGGGGCACTGCACACGGCTAAGAGATCAATGATCAATTGTTGTGTCTATGGGGTGCCCCTGCCCCCGTATATAAAGGAGCATGGGGGGGGGTGCGGCCGGCCAAGGGAGAGGGTGCGCCAGGAGGAGTCCTACTCCCACCGGGAGTAGGACTCCCCCTTTCCTAGTTGGATTAGGACTTGAGGGGGAAGGAGTGGAGGAGAAGGAAGGAAGGGGGGCGCCGCCCCCCTCTCCTTGTCCTATTCGGACTAGGGGGGAGGGGCGCATGGCCAGCCCTTGCCTCCTCTCCTCTCTTCCACCTAGGCCCACTAAGGCCCATTTGATTCCCGGGGGCTTTCGGTAACCTCCCGGTACTCCGGTAAAATCTCGATTTTACCCGGAACACTTCCGATATCCAAACATAGGCTTCCAATATATCAATCTTCATGTCTCAACCATTTCGAGACTCCTCGTCATGTCCGTGATCACATCCGGGACTCCGAACAAACTTCGGTACATCAAAACATATAAACTCATAATATAACTATCATCGTAACATTAAGCGTGCGGACCCTACGGGTTCGAGAACTATGTAGACATGACCGAGACACGTCTCCGGTCAATAACCAATAGCGGAACCTGGATGCTCATATTGGCTCCCACATATTCTACGAAGATATTTATTGGTCAAACCGCATAACAACATACGTTGTTCCCTTTGTCATCGGTATGTTACTTGCCTGAGATTCGATCGTCGGTATCATAATACCTAGTTCAATCTCGTTACTGGCAAGTCTCTTTACTCGTTCCATAATACATCATCCCACAACTAACTCATTAGTTGCAATGCTTGCAAGGCTTAAGTGATGTGCATTACCGAGAGGGCCCAGAGATACCTCTCCGACAATCGGAGTGACAAATCCTAATCTCGAAATACGCCAACCCAACAAGTACCTTCGGAGACACCTGTAGAGCACCTTTATAATCACCCACTTATGTTGTGACGTTTGGTAGCACACAAAGTGTTCCTCCGGTAAACGGGAGTTGCATAATCTCATAGTCATAGGAACATGTATAAGTCATGAAGAAAGCAATAACAACATACTAAACGATCGGGTGCTAATCTAACGGAATGGGTCAAGTCAATCACATCATTCTCCTAATGATGTGATCCTGTTAATCAAATGACAACTCATGTCTATGGTTAGGAAACATAACCATCTTTGATCAACGAGCTAGTCAAGTAGAGGCATACTAGTGACACTCTGTTTGTCTATGTATTCACACATGTATCATGTTTCCGGTTAATACAATTCTAGCATGAATAATAAACATTTATCATGATATAAGGAAATAAATAATAACTTTATTATTGCCTCTAGGGCATATTTCCTTTAGCCTCCCACTTGCACTAGAGTCAATAATCTAGTTCACATCACCATGTGATTTAACACCAATAGTTCACATCACCATGTGATTTAACACCAATAGTTCACATCACCATGTGATTAACACCCAAAGGGTTTACTAGTGTTAATAATCTAGTTCACATCGCTATGTGATTAACACCCAAAGAGTACTAAGGTGTGATCATGTTTGCTTGTGAGATAAGTTTAGTCAACGGGTCTGTCACATTCAGATCCGTATGTATTTTTGCAAATTTCTATGTCAACAATGCTCTGTACGGAGCTAATCTAGCTAATTGCTCCTACTTTCAATATGTATCCAGATTGAGACTTTGAGTCATCTGGATCAGTGTCAAAACTTGCATCAACGTAACCCTTTACGACGAACCTTTTATCACCTCCATAATCGAGAAACATATCCTTATTCCAATAAGGATAATTTTGACCAATGTCCATTGATCTACTCCTAGATCACTATTGTACTCCCTTGCCAAACTCTGTGCAGGGTATACAATAGATTTGGTACACAGCATGGCATACTTTATAGAACCTATGGCTGAGGCATAGGGAATGACTTTCATTCTCTCTCTATCTTCTATCGTGGTCGGGTTTTGAGTCTTAATCAACTTCACACCTTGTAACACAGGCAAGAACTCCTTCTTTGACTGTTCCATTTTGAACTACTTCAAAATCTTGTCAAGGTATGTATTCATTGAAAAACTTATCAAGCGTCTTGATCTATCTCTATAGATCTTGATGCTCAATATGTAAGCAGCTTCACCGAGGTCTTTCTTTGAAAAACTCCTTTTAAACATTCCTTTATGCTTTGCAGAATAATTACCTCCGATCAACAATATGTCATTCACATATACTTATCAAAAATGTTGTAGTGCTCCCACTCACTTTCTTGTAAATACAAGCTTCACCGCAAGTCTGTATAAAACTATATGCTTCGATCAACTTATCAAAGCGTATATTATGCTTTGCAGAATATTTACCTCCGATCAACAATATGTCATTCACATATACTTATCAGAAATGTTATAGTGCTCCCACTCACTTTCTTGTAAATACAAGCTTCACCGCAAGTCTGTATAAAACTATATGCTTTGATCAACTTATCAAAGCGTATATTCCAACTCCGAGATGCTTGCACCAGTCCATAGATGGATCACTGGAGCTTGCATATTTTGTTAGCACCTTTAGGATCGACAAAACCTTCTGGTTGCATCATATACAACTCTTCCTTAAGAAATACATTAAGGAATATAGTTTTGACATCCATTTGCCAGATTTCATAAAATGTGGCAATTTGCTAACATGATTCGGACAGACTTAAGCATCGCTACGAGTGAGAAAATCTCATCATAGTCAACACCTTGAACTTTGTCAAAACCTTTTTCGACAAGTCTAGCTTTGCAGATAGTAACACTACTATCAGCGTCCGTCTTCCTCTTGAAAATCCCTTTATTTTTCTATGGCTTGCCGATCAACAGGCAAGTCAATCAAAGTCCACACTTGGTTCTCATACATGGATCCCATCTCAGATTTCATGGCCTCAAGCCATTTCGCGAAATCTGGGCTCATCATTGCTTCCTCATAGTTCGTAGGTTCGTCATGGTCAAGTAACATGACCTCCAGAATAGGATTACCGTACCACACTGGTGCGGATATCACTCTGGTTTACCTACGAGGTTAGGTAGTAACTTGATCTGAAGTTACATGATCATCATCATTAGCTTCCTCACTAATTGGTGTAGGAGTCACAGGAATAGATTTCTGTGATGAACTACTTTCCAATAGGGGAGCAGGTACAGTTACCTCATCAAGTTTTACTTTCCTCCCACTCACTTCTTTCGAGAGAAACTCCTTCTCTAGAAAGGATCCATTCTTAGCAACGAATGTCTTGCCTTCGGATCTGTGATAGAAGGTGTACCCAACTGACTCCTTTGGGTATCCTATGAAGACGCACTTCTCCGACTTGGGTTTGAGTTTATCAAGATGAAACTTTTTCACATAAGCATCGCAACTCCAAACTTTAAGAAATGACAGCTTAGGTTTCTTGCTAAACCATAGTTCATATGGTGTCGTCTCAATGGATTTAGATGGTGCCCTTTTTAATGTGAATGCAGCTGTCACTAATGCATAACCCCAAAACGATAGTGGTAAATCGGTAAGAGACATCATAGATTGCACTATATCCAATAAAGTACGGTTATGACGTTCGGACACACCATTATGCTGTGGTGTTCCAGGTGGCGTGAGTAGTGAAACTATTTCACATTATTTTTTACTGAAGACCAAACTCGTAACTCAAATATTCTCCTTCACGATCAGATCGTAGAAACTTTATTTTCTTGTTATGATGATTTTCCACTTCCCTCTGAAATTATATGAAGTTTTCAAATATTTCAGACTTTATGTTTCATCAAGTAGATATACTCATATCTGCTCAAATCATCTGTGAAGATCAGAAAATAATGATACCTACCGTGAGCCTTAATATTCATTGGACCACATACATCAGTATGTATGATTTGCAACAAATCTGTTGCTCGCTCCATTCTTCTGGAGAATGGCGTTTTAGTCATCTTGCCCAAGAGGCATGGTTTGCAAGCATCAAGTGATTCATAATCAAGTGATTCCAAAAGCCCATCAGCATGGAGTTTCTTCATGCATTTTACACCAATATGACCTAAACGGCAGTGCCACAAATAAGTTGCACTATCATTATTAACTTTGCATCTTTTTGGCTTCAATATTATGAATATGTGTATCACTATGATCGAGATCCAACAAACCATTTTTGTTGGTGTGTATGACCACAGAAGGTTCTATTCATGTAAACAGAACAACAATTGTTCTCTAACTTAAAGGAATAACCGTATTGCAATAAACATGATCAAATCATATTTATGCTCAATGCAAACACCAAATAACACTTATTTAGGTTCAACACTAATCCCGAAAGTATAGGGAGTGTGCGATGATGATCATATCAATCTTGGAACCAATTCCAACACACATCGTCACTTCACCCTTAACCAGTCTCTGTTCATTTTGTAACTCCTGTTTTGAGTTACTAATTTTTTAGTAACCGAACAAGTATCAAATACCCAGGGGCTACTATAAACACTAGTAAGGTACACATCAATAACATGTATATCAAATATAGCTTGTTCACTTTGCCATCCTTCTTATCCGCCAAATACTTGGGGTGTTTCTGCTTATAGTGACCAGTCCCTTTGCAGTAGAAGCACTTAGTCTCAGGCTTAGGTCCAGACTTGGGCTTCTTCACTTGAGCAACAACTTGCTTGATGTTCTTCTTGAAGTTCCCCTTCTATCCCTTGGCCCTTTTCTTGAAACTAGTGATCTTGTTAACCATCAACACTTGATGCTCTTTCTTGATTTCTACCTGCGAGATTTCAGCATCATGAAGAGCTTGGGAATCGTTTCCGTTATCCCTTGCATATTATAGTTCATCACGAAGTTCTACTAACTTGGTGATGGTGACTAGAGAATTCTGTCAATCACTATTTTATCTGGAAGATTAACTCCCACTTGATTCAAGCGATTGTAGTACCCAGACGATCTGAGCACATGCTCACTGCTTGAGCTATTCTCCTCCATCTTTTAGCTATAGAACTTGTTGGAGATTTCATATCTCTCAACTCAGGTATTTGCTTGAAATATTAACTTCAACTCCTGGAACATCTCATATGGTCCTTGACGTTCAGAACGTCTTTGAAGTCCCGATTCTAAGTCGTTAAGCATGGTGCACTAAACTATCAAGTAGTCATCATATTGAGCTAGCCAAACGTCCATAACGTCTGCATTTGCTCCTGCAATAGGTCTGTCACCTAGCGGTGCATCAAGGACATAATTCTTCTATGCAGCAACGAGGATAATCCTCAGATCATGGATCCAATCTGTATCATTGCTACTAACATCTTTCAACTTAGTTTTCTCTAGGAACATATCAAAAATAAAACAGGGGAGCTAAACGCGAGCAATTGATCTACAACATAGATATGCTAATACTACCAGGACTAAGTTCATGATAAATTAAAGTTCAATTCATCATATTACTTAAGAACTCCCACTTAGAAAGACATCCCTCTAATCTTCTAAGTGATCACGTGATCCAAATCAACTAAACCATAACCGATCATCACGTGAAATGGAGTGGTTTTCAATGGTGAACATCACTATGTTGATCATATCTACTATATGATTCACGCTCGACCTTTCGGTCTCAGTGTTCCGAGGCCATATCTGCATATGCTAGGCTCATCAAGTTTAACCCAAGTATTCTGCGTGTGCAAAACTGGCTCGCACCCATTGTAGATGGACGTAGAGCTTATCACACCCGATCATCACGTGGTGTGTGGGCACGATGAACTTTGGCAACGGTGCATACTCAGGGAGAACACTTTTATCTTGAAATTTTGAAAGTGCAACTATCCCTAGGTGGTTTTGGTAATTCATAACAACATATAGCTCATTGAGCTAATGCTATTCCAAGATGATTATTTCAGGAAAGCTCAATGATTGGCATGGCATGGATGTGAAAGTGGAACCCTCAAAATGCTAAGGACAAAGGATTGGCTCAAGATCAAAAGCTCAAGACTCTTCATTTTATATTTTAGTGATCCAAGATCACGTTGAGTCTTTAGGAAAAGCCAATACTATTAAGGAGGGATGAGGTGTTGCTTAATGAGCCTCTTGCTTCATGTGCTTAGTGATATGCTCCAAAACCCTCAACTACTTTCCCATATCCACATATGACCTAAACCCTAAGCCAAACTCGGTCCTACCGATTCTTCCTATCCGGCACCACCGAGTTTCACTTGTCATTAGCCACTGCCAAACCCTAGCAATTCGGTTCTACCGATAAGGATCTCGGTCTCACCGAGATGGGGTTGCAAACTCTCTGTTTCCCTTTTGTAACTTTTCGGTCTTACCGAAAGAGCGAATCGGTCCCACCGAGATTGCAATGTAAACTTAGTGTTTCCCCTTTGTAACTTTTCGGTCTCACCGACTTCCACTCGGTCTCACCGAAAGAGCAAATCGGTCCCACCGAGTTTGCCTGACCAACTCTCTGGTTAGCTAATTACCAAATTCGGTCTCACCGAGTTTGTGTAATCGGTCTCACCGAGATTACGTTATGCCCAAACCCTAACCGAATCGGTCCTACCGAGTTGCATGTCAGTCCCACCGAAATTCCTAACGGTCACTAGGTTTACTACTTCGGTCAGACCGAGTTTTCTGATTCGGTCCCACCGAGATTGGTAAATTGTATGTAGCGGTTGGATTTTGTGTGGAGGCTATATATACCCCTACACCTCCTTCTCATTCGAAGAGAGAGCCATCAGAACACACACACCATTCCAACTCATATGTTCTGAGAGAGAACCACCTACTTATGTGTTGAGATCAAGACATTCCATTCCTACCATATGAATCTTGATCTCTAGCCTTCCCAAGTTGCTTTCCACAAAAACCCTCTTTCCACCAAATCCAAATCCTATGAGAGAGAGTTGAGTGTTGGGGAGACTATCATTTGAAGCACAAGAGCAAGGAGTTCATTACCTACACACCATTTGTTACTTCTTGGAGAGTGGTGTCTCCTAGATTGGCTAGGTGTCACTTGGGAGCCTCCGACAAGATTGTGGAGTTGAACCAAGGAGTTTGTAAGGGCAAGGAGATCGCCTACTTCGTGAAGATCTACCGCTAGTGAGGCAAGTCCTGTGTGGGCGATGGCCATGGTGGGATAGACAAGGTTGCTTCTTCGTGG
>NC_053027.1:424847532-424874685 GCF_003073215.2 Triticum urartu
ATCACATCATTAGGAGAATGATGTGATTGACATGACCCATTCCATTAGCTTAGCACCCGATCGTTTAGTATGTTGCTATTGCTTTCTTCATGACTTATACATGTTCCTATGACTATGAGATTATGCAACTCCCGTTTGCCAGAGGAACACTTTGTGTGCTACCAAACGTCACAACGTAACTGGGTGATTATAAAGGAGCTCTATAGGTGTCTCCAAAGGTACATGTTGGGTTGGCGTATTTCGAGATTAGGATTTGTCACTCCGATTGTCGGAGAGGTATCTCTGGGCCCTCTCGGTAATGCACATCACATAAGCCTTGCAAGCATTGCAACTAATGAGTTAGTTGCGAGATGATGTATTACGAAACGAGTAAAGAGACTTGCCGGTAATGAGATTGAACTAGGTATTGAGATACCGACGATCGAATCTCGGGCAAGTAACATACCGATGACAAAGGGAACAACGTATGTTGTTATGCGGTCTGACCGATAAAGATCTTTGTAGAATATGTAGGAGCCAATATGAGCATCCAGATTCCGCTATTGGTTATTGACCGGAGACGTATCTCGGTCATGTCTACATTGTTCTCGAACCCGTAGGGTCCGCACGCTTAACGTTACGATGACTTTTTCATTATGATTTTATATATTTTGATGTACCGAAGTTTTTTCGGAGTCCCGGATGTGATCACGGATATGACGAGGAGTCTCGAAATGGTCGAGACATAAAGATCGATATATTGGAAACCTATGTTTGGATATCGGAAGTGTTCCGGGTGAAATCGGCATTTTACCGAAATATCGGGAGGTTACCGGAACCCCCCGGTAACCTAATGGGCCTTAATGGGCCTAGTGGAGGAAGTGGAGAGGAGGCCTAGGGGCTGCCGCGCACCCCTTGCCCCCCAAGTCCGAATTGGACAAGGAGGGGGGCGGCGCCCCCCCCCCTTTCCTTTCTTCCCTCTCCTCCTTCCCCCCAAGTCCTAATCCAACCAGGGAAAGGGGGGGAGTCCTACTGCCGGTAGGAGTAGGACTCCTCCGGCGCGCCTCCTCCTAGGGCCGGCCGCACCCCCCTTGCTCCTTTATATACGGGGGCAGGGGGGCACCTCTAGACACACAAGTTGATCTTCAAAATCGTTCTCTTAGCCGTGTGCGGTGCCCCCCTCCACCATAGTCCTCGATAATATTATAGTGGTGCTTAGGCGAAGCCCTGCGACAGTAGAACATCAAGATCGTCACCACGCCATCGTGCTGACGGAACTCTTCCCCGACACTTTGCTGGATCGAAGTCCGGGGATCGTCATCGAGCTGAACGTGTGCTAGAACTCAGAGGTGCCGTAGTTTCGGTGCTTGATCGGTCGGGCCGTGAAGACGTACGACTACATCAACCGCGTTGTCATAACGCTTCCGCTGTCGGTCTACGAGGGTACGTAGACAACACTCTCCCCTCTCGTTGCTATGCATCACCATGATCTTGCGTGTGCGTAGGAATTTTTTTGAAATTACTACGTTCCCCAACAGAAGGCACCACCACGCTCACGTCGGGCGAGCACTCCCCGGAGAGGCGGGAGGCCTGCGGGTACACGTGGAAGCCGGGCATCGGGGTACAAGCTGACGCGCGGGGCGAGTCGGGCAACACTATTCGAGGGAACGCGGATGAGCCGGTGCTGGCTGCGGCGGCCACGGCGGCGTTGACGAGGACGTGCTGACTAGGGTTTAACCCTAGCATATACGGTGCCTCCCTCGTTGCCGTCGCGACGCGGGCCGTTGGTGACCTCCTGCTGCGCAGCGACGGCGACGGCGGCAGCCGCGACGGCTTCATCCCTCACGTCCCGGCGTGCCTCCCGCCCTTCCTCTTGGTCGACTCCCTTACCCGTTGTTCGGGCGTTAGCGCCTTCTTTGGCTTGGACGCGGCGGCGGTCTTGCGCGGGGCACGAGGCTTGCCTTTGCCGGAGGTGGCGGTAGTCATGCCGGACGAGGCGAGGGAGGCGAGGCCGGCGGCAGCGCCGAGGTCGCCGTCCATGGCAGGTGTGGGCCGGGAGCGCGCGCGGGCGGGAGGGTTTTGAGGGAATGGGGGAATTGATGATGACTGTCACCGACCTACGGGCCCGGAGAGAGGAGCACCGACGCAAATCCGACTCAAAAATGGATCAAAAATGAGTCGGCATACGGACGCCAAGCGGACGCGCATCTGTTTGAATTGGCGCATTAGACCGCCTTTTATGTCCACGCCGACCTAAACAAACGTGAGCGAACGAAATGAGTCACCCGATTAAAGTTGCTCTGATACGTTCTACTCTGACCATAGCTCGAAAAGATCAGCTCATGTATGTCCGAGTGAGACTCCCAATTTATCTTCGGTCGATGAGGTGACGGTACGTAGCTGTCTGCATCGCGGGATATATATCATCTACTTGTCGCATCAAAATGGCTCCAAAATATCAGCTCTTCCAAAAAAAGGGAAAAAGTACCTGAATCTGATTTACCCGAATGAATGTGCAGGCATATTTATGCGCCGGCCGGGTAGTTCTCCTGGAAAATTAACGCCTTCGGAACGGTCGTTTTGGCCACACGGCCAGTCGGCCAGAAAATATCAGCAGCTATTAAAGGCAAAATTTCATGGTTTGACCCTTTTTCGAACCCTATTCAAGATCTGATCCTAGGTTGACAAAATTTTAAGATCTGACCCTTTTGTTACCATCAGAGTCCATGACGATAAGGTTTAACAGCCTACCGTCAGGGACTTTGACGGTAGGAAACATTTCTATCGCCAAACGGGCTGGCGATAGCCTGCATAACCCTACCGTCAAGATGCTTGGTGGTAGGCACGAGCACGCACTGTGTTCAATACTTAGGCGGATTTTGATGATAGAGCATGCAACCCTATCGCCAGGGTCCTTGACGATAGGCTGTTATACCCTACCGCCAGTCCTTGGCGGTAGCGAAAGGGTCAGATCTCGAAAAAAAATTAAATTAAGATCAGATCTCGAATAGGTTTGAAAAAAGGTCAAAACACGAAATTTAGCCGCTATTAAACCGGCGAGTGCAGTGGATGGTGCAGTGGATGATTTGCGCAGCTAGTGCGTGGTCCCAGTACAGTACATGATTTTCGCGTGCACTGAACATGATTGCGAGCTGCGACACGGCGACGATGGAACGCGCGGCGCCATACGACAGCTCCCTCCCCTGTGCTCGCTCGATAGCTTTTTTTTTTCTTTTTGAGGGTTGCTCGCTCGCTCGCTGTTGTGTTGCCTCTCACTCAATCGCGAGTTTCTGTTACGGAACACCAACCTTTGTTTAGAGACCAGAAGAATACTCCAAAACGTACGCTTGTGACTAACACAGACTATCATCCATTCATTGACACCCACCAAACACAAACAACCAAACACAACCGACCCTTGATATATTGCTTCAGGGAAACCACGGAAGCAAAAGATGATCCCATCTTTTCCAAAAGAAGTTTTAGCGGGGAACCCCATCCTTTCCATTTATATCGCTCAACGGAAAAGGAAAAACGCTTGGCTTCTACGGCTCTAACACGGACCGCGGGCCACCAAACACAAACCTTTCCGTCCGATGTTAACACGTTTGCCCCAATTAATGTTGGGCCTGAAAGTCGTAGAGAGCATCCAGAAAAAGATGCATCTGTGCGCAATGGTTTAAGCATTGGTCGCTAATGGCACGTATGCATGGGATGATTCTGTATTTGATCTATCCTACTACAAAAGCTAGAGGCTTCTACTCGGCTAAAGCATGTGGTCAAGGAGGTTTCCTCTCATCATATAGATGATAGTGTAATCTTCGGATATGATCTATCCCATCTTATGTTTATCTTTTCAAACGATGTTAAGTAATATATGTTTTTGCTTATGTTGAACGTGTTGGTTGTATGCATCATAATTAGAGGCTACGCCTTCGCTCATTACAATTGTGTCGTCTCGGTATATTGATTGAACGAAAATGATCTCTATCGAAAAAAGTCACTGGCTTTTACTACTTCACTGTGTACCAATGAGACACGTATCTACCAAATAAAGTTTGACAACCTTTTTGAGGCAAAAAGCGTTGGCCAGCAAAGCACCAACATGTTGTAAGCTTGAAGACGCGTAAAATAGTGTTCAACTTTCTTTTTGCGGGGGGAATGGTGTTTATCTTAACAGCCAGCTAGGTAGTTGTTATTAAGATAGAAAAGAGAGAGAATGATATAAATTTTATTTCCCTTAGTATGACACTCTCTGTTACAATGTGCAATTACCTATAGAAAATATTGATTTGCATGCACCAATGTCTTCACCATAAGAAATAAAGTTGCTAGCAAAATGTGAAAAACATATTTCAACACTCGTCACATATCCACCACGTCTTAAGGCCTTAGATGTATGATCAATGCAGTCGAGAACTTTTCTATAGCCCACAACTACTTTATTACTAGCATACTGGTCTTTTTTTCTTGCATGCACATGCTTGTTTACTAAAAAATCCAAACAGATAGAAAAATGCGAGCCGTACAATTTAACACCAGAGAAGATTTCGATCTGTTGTTAGTCGTTGGATAAACTGAATTGTGTTTGTCAATTATGTGTGTTCTTAGCGACCTCCGTTAAATAGACTGCTTTTTGGCAAATACCGAATCATTTTTTTTTGCGAGGGACTGAATCATTTTTCTATGGCTTTGAGAACAAGAGGCGGTTGCTCGGCACGCAGTGCGCCGCCGTGGGTAGCGGCCAATGGAGGGCAGAGTAACACCTGATATGTGTTTTTGGTTCATATCTCATAGGGGTTTTGAGTTCCTCATTGTGGGCGAAGTTGGGGCGGCATGATGATGGGAACAATGACACCTTGGTTTTTTCATGTCAATGGCCTTCCTAGGACATCGACGAGTTAGATGATCCAGTCAGGGGCATTCAGTCTAGGGTGATTTGCGTTTGCCCATGACAAGACGACGTTTCGCGTGTTTTTGTTCTCAAGTTCTATCTTTGTTCGATGAAGCTCAGCTGAATACAACTCCATCGTAGAAATTGTGAGGTTTGTGCCTAGAGTTGAGATTGTTGTTTGCCCGCATCAGTTAGGCTTCTTCGGGACGTTGATCTTCCTAAATCTGGGTCGCCATGTCTTTTAGTCTACATTGATGATTATTTTATTTTTTTAGAACGAAGGCTCAAGGAGAGCCCGACTTTGAATTAACAAAGCCATCAACCGGCCAGGATTACAACCACTGCATTACAAACTCGAACAAACAAAAAAACAAAACACGGCAAGATACAAGGGTGCTGGAAGGCAACTCTCAAAACCTCACACACTACAGCTAGGAGATAGCATATGATAAGCATGAGCTGAAGCACGCAGAGGCCCTCGTCCACCCAAGGCTCATCAGGGAAGGAGAAATGGGGCTCCGGGAAGCGCCCGCTGTCGAGGATAGGCTATGACGGCACCAAACACCAAAGCCCTGGAACAACATCACCATCCATTCCCACTATCGAAAGAGGCCCCTGCCTCCTCGCCTGGCTCGAAAGGCGCCGAACCGTCGACATATGGGTTGCTCACCCTAGAACATGGATGGAAGGATGCAACCGAAAGGAGTAGGAACAGAGCACACCCTACATGACTAAGAAACTTCACCAGAAACACCGCATCGCCGCTGCCCACTGACGATCCTTTGGAGAGGAGAAAGATGCCGGTCAGACAACAACAGGGTGTCCAGGGAGGACGGAGCAACGAGGAGGCAGGGCCAAGGCCGAGGAATGACGCTCCGGCACTCACAACTTGCACTACTGTAGCCGCCGGAGGAGGGGAACCCGATCCCCTCCTGGCCAGAGGCCGCCGGACCAAGTTGTCACCAGTTGCACAGAGAGCACCAGAAGAAACCCGAAGACTGCCGGACCTGCCAAGCCGCCGCTGCCGCCACTTGGGGCACACAGTCGCCGCCGCCCGACAACCACCACACCGTAGTGCCCACAATCCAAAAAGCATCCAAGGCGACGACTTCAAGAAGCAAACGGAGCCAAGAGCACCGTCGCCGCCCAACAAAGTTCAAGCTTTCACCCGGGAGGCTAGGGGAAGGGGAGGGTGGAGCAAAAGACCTGAATGGCGCCTCCAAGAAGGGGAGCGGCGTCCATGGACGTCGCCGCCATGGATTTCTCCCGGTCAAGGCTCCACACCACCAACACCACATCCAGCTCCAGGCACCGGAGAACCAAGTCGACCCGGACCAGATCTGAAGGGGTGGAGCACGCAGGGCAGCAGAAGGGGGAAGGGGCGGCCAGATCCGGAGCCGAAGAGGCCAGAAGCCCCACCGCCGGCGCCGCGGATCTCGTCCGCCGGGGAGCTTGCTGCCCGCGCAGCCAAGCCCACCGGACCACACCCGCGCCACCACCAGCCGAGGAGACGGTGGCGCCTCACCGAACGAGGCCGCCGCCCCGGAATCCGACGCCCCCCGCTGGAGAAACGGAGCAGCAGAGGCCCCGCCGCCACCTTCCTTGGCGACGCCCCGGGCTTGCCCGGCGGATGCCTCTGGTGGCGGCGAGGAGGGAGGGGAGGAAGGGGGGAGGCGGCGAGATTTAGGGTTGTCGCCCTCGAGCCGCCCGAGAGGGGCGACGCGAGGGAGGGGGGGCTAATTAGTTTGTCTCCAGTCTCCCTCCTACCGTCTCATCGTTTTTCCTGATGATCCATTGATGATTATTCGGTCGTTGCTTCTACAAACTCTTGTGTTTCAACAAGGTTGCTTCGATAAGACAGAGGTCTAGAGACAACAACGAGCTTTGCTCACGACGTATTGCCAATGGATGCGAAAGGAAGGCTACACCGATTTCTTAAAGGACTTGCCGGCAATTTCATATTCTTGTAAGGGTTGGGTTTCTTTTGCTCAAATGCTTGGTCTTAATTAATACATAGTCTTGGGCTCCCCCCCCCAAAAAAAGGAGTTTTTGTGTTTGTCAATCATGATAATTGTGTGTTCAATTTTGTTTATCTTCTTTATTATTGGACAACTAATCAATTTGTTTACGAGAATGCTAAATTCCTGCCGACTGGCAGTTTGCATCAGATCCGAACGATCTGGATCTCGTTCATTCCGAATCGAACGGCAGTTAACAACAGCTTCGAAGCGAGAAAAAGAAAGGGAGCGAGGAAAGAAAGGGGTGTGGACAAGAATCGAACCCCCGACGTCCTGTAGGCACGTCACCGCACTAACCATCTCACCCAGACATCGTAGTTGTTAGAACTGCGAAATCTCTTAATTTAATGCGTAATGGATCTTTTTTTGAGATTTAAAATCTGAAGAAGTTGCTAATGTGATGGCGCATTTAGTGGAAAGACTTCCTGAAACGTTGATGTCCGTGATTTTCTCTCTGGATTGGATCCATCATGATTTTTTCTGTGCGCTAGATCTATTGGTAGACCCTATTTACAGGGATTTTTTAGTCAAGAAAATTGATTCTCAATATAGGATTCGAACCCACAGCAAGCAGCTTACGTGAAACACTTACTAGCCAGCTCAATTAGACTAATTGTTGTGTAAAAGGAAGCACGTCGCACTCTTTTGACCATTCCACGATGTTTTCTTTTTCTCTTTTCTTTGAGGAATCTCCATCACTCTCTCGTCCCCCTATTTCTTTCTTATTCGTATTTATCTTTACGTAAACACGCGATGACGAGGATTCATAGAAAATAATCTTAGATCGAGAAAAAAATGTTCAATCAATGATCTGATTTCTGAAAACGATACTTTAGTGTGCACTTGATTTGAGAGGGATTGAGTAGATTAGGAATCTCCAACGTCCTTCCTCCCGCATCTAACTTTTGAAGAATGGACAAGATGCACCATCCCACAACATGGTTATTATGTAGTTACCGGGCTAGATGTACTATAGTTACCAACATGGTTACTATGTAGTTATCGGCCTAGATGTACTATAGTTATCAACATGGTTATTTTGTAGTTACCGGGCAAGATCTACTATAGTTATCGGGCAATATCTACTATAGTTATCAACATGCTTACTATGCAGTTATCGGGCTAGATGTACTATAGTTATCAACATGGTTAATTTTTATAGGTATCAGGCTACATATGGTATAATACACCCCTGGTAGCTTATGCGTAAATAGCATGATATTTTACATACCACAGACATGATAACTCATGCGCAAACATCATGATAACTTTGACAGGGAGAAAAAGTTGAAGACATCACCCGATAGCTTCTACGTAATTAGCATGATAATTTACACAACATAAACCTGATAACTCATGCGCAAATACCGTGATAACTTTGACCCGGGGGAGGAGGTGTTTAAAAACATCACCGAGAACTTCTGTCAAATAGCATGGTACAGTATGCACCGTATACATGATAACTTACGCATAAATACCACAGTAACTTACGGTCCGGGGTGTTGGGAGGGGATGAAGTTGTTTGAAAACATAACCCCTCCTTATAACTTCCATATAAATACCATGATAATATACGCACCGTAAACTTGATAAATCATGTGCAAACACCCGTGATAATTTTGATGGCGGGGGGAGGCAATTGTTTGAAAACATAACCTTGATAACTTATGCGTAAATAACATGGTAATATACGGACCGCGGGCATGGTAACTCACGCACAAAACACCGCGTTGTCCAAAAAAATAGCTGTTGAAAATGTACCACGGTTACTCATGTGTAAATAGCATGATAATAGACACACATCAGATCTGATAACTTACTTAGCCCGGGCCTGATAACTATTTGCATGAAAAAAGTCTGTCAAAACATATCAACATGATATCTAGTTTCGAAGGTCTCACCGTGATAGATACTTTATGTGAAATCGACTTTTTGATTGGACCGACGATTTGAGCTATAAAACATTTTAAAGTTTTGAACAAGGAGAACTAGGATGACATGAAAAATTTCTTCTAATGCATGCACGCATGTGCTTGTGAATAGAAGGTTGAAGAAACTTTTTCATGCCCTGGTAATTTCTGTGTAAACAACATGATAACTTAGGCACCACAGATATGATAAATTGTGTAGAACACGTGGTAACTTCTGACCCTAAAAAAAGTCATCGAAACATATCAACATGGGATCTAGTTTCGAAGATCTCGTCGCTATGAATCTTTTACGTGAAAACAGTTTTTTAATCAGAGCGACGGTTTGTGCTACAAAACATTTTGAATTTTCGCATTGGAAAGAATCTTTGATGACATCATCATTTTTGTTTTTTCTGCATATATATGATTAACAACTCTAATTAACTGCTAGTGGAGTGGACACGCACAGAAAAAAAATAAAATGAAGATACATGCATGCAAGCTAGAACGACGCAGCGGGACGAACGGGAGGATCGATCCAAGGTCATCCAGATCTGTTGCTAACCACCAGTCGACTGGTGGTTAGCACAGTCCATTTGTTTATGTTCAGGGGTAAATTTGAAGACATATCATAACATAAGTCTTCCCAAAAGAAAAGAAAACTGTTTTGCTAAAGTACATCTAGATGTGCTCTAAATATTGCACATCTAAATCATATATCATTAATTTTACGTGAAGAATCATGCAAGCATTTTTTTATTTTTTTTCTAATTTGATTGAATCACTTAGATGTGCAATAAATAGGACCCGAAAGAAAAATCAGAAGATAAAGCAAAGCACCACATGTAGAAGCAGGCGATACTCTCGATCATCCTCCGCCGTCTGCCGGTGGTTGCACTTGCTTCCATGGCTCTCCGCCGGCGTGTTCTGCCATTCGGATTAGGCCGCCACGCCTACCCCCAACCCGTGCTCCGCTCGTCCCAGACAGGCGGTCCCCGTCAGCATCGTCTTCCCCACCTGTCACCCTCTTCCTCCAATCACGAGCCGTCTCCGCTCTCGCCCGTTTCGCGTTGGCGTACACGCGGACTCGCGCGATTCGCCCGCCTATAAGACACTCTGCCCCTTTCCCCGACCCCGAGCAGCGCCTCTGCCCTCTATCCGTTCCCCCCACTTCCCTCCCCCCTTCGCGCGCGGCCTGTGCGTGCGTTCGTGTTGGGCGGGCGGGCCGGCTAGTTAAATGGGCGACCTGGCAGGCAGAGACTGCCGGGAGGAGGCGGCAGCGCCGGCGCCGGCGCCGGCCGTAGGCGGGGCCGACCACCTGGTGATCATGGTCCACGGGATCGTCGGGAGGTACGGCCTACCAAGCCTATCGATTTTGTGCTCTGATTTGGCTTCACTTTTCAGGAAAGAAAAGTTTTCTGGCTTCCTGAATTGCTTGATCCTCCTAGTAACACGTAGGGGCCTGTCGGTTGCCTTGAAAACTTTGCGGATTTGTGATTGACGCGATAGTTACCTGATTGTTTTTGTGAATTCTGGTTGGTATAGCAGGAGATGAGCACGCGCGAGCTCCAAGTTTGTACAAATTTACCTTTTGACAATAAAATGGAATAATTTGATGACTTAGAATATCATGATAGCAGGCTAAATTGAGATGGAGTATCACTTCATGCTACATGGCTCACGCGGATTCGACTGGTCTGGCACTTTCAACAAATAAGCAAAATTAGGTCCCATTTCAATGAATTCAGAGTGCCTAACTAGCTGATCTTAACACGTTACTATTTCCCCCGATGCATCCACACATGTATATTGCAACTATGAGTAATCTAGTTGTTCCTACTTTGGCATTTCCCCCTTGTATTGATATTACTCTCGTTATTCGTACAGCACAGCCGATTGGAAATATGGAGCTGAGCAATTCCATAAGTTGCTAGAAGACAGAGTCATAGTTCATTGTAAGGTCTACTCATTCCTGCGTGTTCATCGCCTATCTTATTGGTGTAAACTGTTAAGTTTAGTGAGCTATTGCATTGCCACACGTAGATCACACATTCTCACGATGAAATAAGAAAAGCTATTGTGGCAGATAACAATTGATTCCTCTCTCCCTGTACTTCCATTTTAGCAATTGAAGCCATTCAGAGCCTATTTCTTTTACATTTCCTTGTGGATAGTCCAACGATATGTTAATTCTGTAGGTAGTAACAGCAACATGCACAAGCTAACTTTAGATGGCATTGATGTGATGGGTGAACGGTTGGCACAAGAGGTTAGTTTTTCATTACGCATCTTCCATTTTTCATCTTCCCTTTCTGCGCTTTATGTCTTCATTCCCCCAATTTAATGACAAAAATCTAGCAAGCCAGGTTATCGAAGAAATCAACAAAAGACCACAGATAACAAAGATATCTTTTGTTGCGCATTCCGTTGGAGGATTGGTTGCAAGATATGCTATCGGAAGACTTTATAGGCCTCCTGGACAATCACTTGAAAATTCTCCTCAAAGTTTGACAGACAGCAACAGAGGCAATATACATGGGCTTGATGCAGTCAACTTCATAACTGTTGCATCACCACATCTTGGTTCTAGAGGAAACAAGCAGGTAGTGGTTTACTTTGATCTTATGTTACTGTATTCAGAACAGGAGAAATTGTATAATATTTCCATCTTACGGTGATGTTTTTTAAAACCAATATGCAGGTTCCTTTCCTTTTTGGAGTTACTGCGATAGAAAAGTTTGCGTGCTGCATCATTCACTTCATATTCAGAAGAACTGGCAAGCACCTATTTCTTACTGATAATGATGATGGAAAGCCTCCGTTGTTGCAACTTATGGTGGATGATTGTGAGGACCTACGGTTCATGTATGCTTGTCTGCCAACTGCCTCTATGTGCTTGGATTGTGAATACTTGTACATTTTCATGCTTACGGATTTCTTATTGTAGATCCGCTTTGCAAGCATTTCAGCGAAGAGTTGCATACTCCAATGTTGGTTACGACCGTATCCTTGCTTTAATCCTTAAATAAGCCTGTAAAAATAAGCTTTTTCTTGAGGTTTTTCCATAACTGATATTGATTAAGACATTGTTGGATGGAGGACATCATCAATCAGGGGGGCCTCCGAACTACCCAAGGTACCGTTTATGAACTTTTATGTGTATATTTTGATTTTGGTACGTAACTGTGAATCTATATCATAATCCTTTCACTTAGTTGGCCATTTGTAACTTGATTTGATTCTGTTTTTTAGTGGGTTGATTCGACAAGCAAGATTTATCCACATATTGTATACGAGGAACTATCCAAAGCAGAAACTCTTGATCAATGTGCTGATGTTGCTGATATGGACAAGGATAACTGCACTCTCGAAGGTATGCATCATGATTTTGACTAAACTAGGAATATGTTGTCTTTCACTATGTCATGACTAGTGTCTTATGAACAAAAGGATACTTAGAGAAAATATTATTAAATACCACTATAAGACGGAAAGCTTAGTTGTGATTTGGACTTTCCTAGCTGCGTGATTTGAAATATTATTTGTTATGTGTACTAGATTGGAGTTGACGATGCTGCATTTTCGTGTTGATATGCAATATTGAGATTAAGCATCCCAGCTCCTGTTGGTTTCGAATATGACATAACTAAGCGGAAAAGGACAAACATTACTATTGACATCATACTTATCTCATTTTTGTTTCTTCTAGCATAATTTGAGTTTAAAGTTGTAACATTACTATTGCATGGACTATATGTAAAAAGAAAAAAAATCATGTTGATTTGGATGCTGCCTTCAGTTTCACACTTTCTTTGCTTGATCCAGAAAACTAAAGCAAACTATTGCTTCTCAGTTTGGAATAGTCAGGGCATGGGAACATCCAGACATAACACCAACTGTCATGTTGTGGTTGTTTAATGTGCCGTGCCATGTTGCATAGGATCCCTGACTACACACCATGTTTCCTGGGTGCGTATGACTCTAGAATGTGTAGGTGTAACATGGTGTCGGCAGATACGGTCACAAATGAGACCATGTTCAAGGACAGTTTCCAGACTAATCGAGATAAATGGCTCCTACCTCCCTGTTCACTGAAACGACTTGTGGTTGTGGTGTTCCGTGTTGGATCTTGTGGTTGGGCTGTCATCTTTTTCTATCTTTCTCTTTTCTGTTGTGGGAAATATTTTCTATGTTCCTTTGATAACGAGTTTCCACAAATTGTCTAATGTACTGTCCAAGGAATCAGAAAATGCAAGTCGTATCATTATTGGACACATGCTCTTAGCTCCTATCAGTCCTTGAAGCAGAAGTGGACCTGATGGGCTAGCTTTGCGTGAAATATTGCAGAACGGCTTTTGAGAGGACTTAAGCGTGTGTCATGGGAAAAGGTGGACGTCAGCTTCCATAATAGCAAAGCAAGATCTGCTGCACACAGTGTAATTCAGGTACGTCTTTGGCTCGCAAACACCATCCATGCTCTGATATCCACAGCGCTAATGTTTGGGAACATAATGCTGAGGCTGAGGCTATCTTCCTATAAACTGGAATTTTGAGCAGGTTAAAGATCCTGTCATCCATAGCGAAGGTGCCGATGTCATAAAGCATATGATCGACCATTTCGTTACCTAGTGGAGTGCCGCCTATCTCTGGAAACAAAGATTGTGTTGTGATCATACACGAGTTGCTAACTGCGGAGTCGCCGAGCCTGGTGAGCACGTTTATGGCAATCCCAGGAATCAAGTGTCAGATAGACGGCGTTCAGAAAGTTGATATATAAGTAAATATATATATAGGGTCGTGGCATGTCGTTCACTAATCTTTCGCAATTATTATGCAATATGTATGTTGTGCGGTTTGAGCATAGTATCGGCTTTGTGCTTGTAAATGTCCACCATTGTTTTATCAGTGTTGATACGTTGGCGCGAATTTTTCAAGGGGAAACGTCGCAAGGATACTGGTTGGCAGAGATGCAAAGGCACACCTGATATTTGACAAACCTGATGGCAAGCGATTCTTATTTTCTTCATTTTCCACTTTGTATATGTGCTATCTTCTTTTTCTGATCGCGTGGCAGAAATGACCTGCCTTTTCTTCACAAAAAACATGCACATTCTAATTTACACCGGCAAAACAAAATTCAAAACTGTTAGCTTAAGAATTCTCTGAAGAAAAGTAACTGATCACAACAGGAATGTTTGTAATTTGAATGCTTGCACATTTCATAGAAAAAATATCCTAAAAAACAAACTCAGCTCCCGAAAAAGAGAGGAAATTTTAAGCACAAAATCTTTTGTTTGTACATAGGCCACAAAAATGATGTTTTTCCCCCTCAAAATTTGCAATCACATAGGAGTCGAACATTTTACATGCCTGACTGTTTTGACATTTGATAAACAGTCTTTTGCACCAGTTATCACATTTCTCCCGGATGCATCTTAGTTAGTACCTGATTAATCACGAATTGAACAGGCCATTGTCAATAACCATGTAGTAGTACATGGAGACGGCGGGTCTATGATAGCATGGACATGGGAATTTCATTACCAGGCTCAGGCGAGCATCGCCAAGGCAAACATTCTCGACAATGCCTATTCTAGCTCGTTTAATAAAATATACAGACTAACATCAGTTCCAGGCTCAACATTTTCTGAGTACGATACAGCAGTCACTGCACGAACTGGAAAACAGCAAGTAACTAGACCTATCTTTTGGACAAGATGGCCAATTCCTATCTGTACACCTGCTAGAAAGCCAAAACTCTGTGAAAAGTGATAGGTTGTACCAGTGGCAAGCTCCACGGTTCCGTCCTGTCACTAAAACCACCCAGAAACATCGCATCATCGTCCTGGACTCCAGTGGTTGCAGTTGTAATATGTCAATTTTGCAGAAAAAAACATGGAACATGTCAAAGAAGATCTTTGGCTAGCTTTAATGGCACTTCTACAGGTTGCAAGTCAGTGGATGGTGCTTCCAACAGGTGCTTGTCATCACCCTCATCGCTGTCCGAAGAAGATACCGAATCCAAATCATCATCTGCATATAGTGTTTAAAAAGGAAACAAACAAGATGGTCAATAAGATCGCACAAAATTATCATATACTATAGGATAACATCACAAAGTATTTACACAACCCTCCATTGCATATGGGTCTTATAAAATAAGGTTGTTTACAATGGTAACTTAGATGGGTAATTATTCTACTTGAACTGATTATACCAGAACATAGAAGATTAGCCAGTAAAAGAACTCTTAATTCATGCAAAATCATAGTGTAGTTTTTAAGTGTCAATTTTGGTCAACATAATGTTATACAACTGACAACCAATACCTTTGGACGCTTCCTCCACCACTAGGCTTTCCTGATCAAAGCATATAGTCACCGTTCTGGGCAGCCCCGTGCAAACTATTCCGTGTCAGGAATAGATGATTGGTATGATGAAAACTACTGGAATACCTTAGTTTTGCTCATTCAGCATTAAACCAAGAAAACTTGCCTCATTTCAAGGAAACTTAATACATTCAACTATAACTATACAAAACTTGGAAGATCTTAAAGCTGCATGAGTTATATGAAATGTGAAATGCCATATATGTTTCTATCTGTTGTGAAGCATTCTCATAAGATTATCCATTTTAGATATAATAATTAACAGAGATCTGGGGTAAACGAGTGATGGCATCTAAAGAGTGCCAAAATAGGATCGGTTCCTTTTTCTGAAGATCCAAGACTGGTGAACGTATTGCATAATTTAAAGAAGCCCATTCCATTTTTAGGCGTTATTCAGGATGACGTCTTAAGCGATAACACATTCTGATTCTTCTATAACATAATTAATTACTATTTACTACTAATTGCTTAATCATGTGCAAGTTACCAGTATGCAAAACACTTTAAGGTTGATGGCACTAACTGTTCAACCTGAAAGGAGGGTATATAAAAAAAGTTATGAAGAATTCTGACTACCGTGCAAGACAAAGTGAAATCTCTGAACTCCAAGGAGCAACAAGGAAAAGGACCAGATCTTAATCAACATGTTGGAGCTTATATTTTGCAAAGGAAAGCAAAGTATACAACAACATGTCATTCTTAGCCTCGTGATATTTCACAAGAATGTCACACTAACAGAAAGAAACAACATGTCAACATATAGGTTTCTTTTGAAAGGAAATGGAAGAAAAGTTCAGAAGATACTGACCAATAACTGGACGAAGAGTTGGGACACGTCCAACAGGAGAAACTTGGACACTTTCTGGTAGTAGACAGTCAAAGACTGAGCCTGGAGTTTTGAGAGAGAGAAAATGCAACCATTTAGCTATGATTTTCACCAATCTCAGGAAGTACGTAAACATATATGATAATGATACCAACCTACTCTGGCCAACCTATTCACCCAGCCAGGGATGGGTTTTCCAGTCAAGCTCCTACAGACATCATCTGTGAAATGATTGCAGTTCTTCGCAATCAAATTATATGTATTGCCATGATACTTCCCTGCAAGTCTTTCAATGAACGAGCGGAAATCTTCCCGAGACATGTCAGTTGTGCCTAGCGACACCGTCTTTCTATAGACAAATCCAGGGCAACATTTCGATTCCACCTCAAATACACCGCTGGATGAGAAATCATGTGCTCCAAATCCATATTCCATGCCATGAACTACTCGATTGGGAAAAATGGGTAAAAAAACATGAGTTCACGCTTCTGTAGATCATCTAAGTATGACATGCACATGAGAAAAGGAACATGTAACCATAGCAAACATAGGTGAGAAGAGATGTTCCACAGTTCCACACATAACATAACCAGCCTGATTTCCACAATGCATAAAAATACAATGACATAAACCTACAGTCAGTTTCAGTCCTTGAATTTTAGTGTACGCCAAAACTACACTTATTGAAGTATTTTCTTCATGCAAAATATAATATAACAAGACGGATGTCATGCACATTTCTCCTTGAAATTCTTCCCAAGAAAATACATTGTTCATTACATATTTGTTTCCCCTACCCCCCATCATTTTCTGGCGCATTGACCAGAAATGTTAATATATTTTTGGAATTTGTCCAACAAAATTCACTGTTACGATTGGGGTAACCAGAACATCTAATTGAAAATGATCCTAAAACAGCAACGATAATAACATAATTGTTCAAAAATCACCGTAACCAAATTGTTTTTAGGAAAACTGAAACAGCTCGCATCTCAGTTAAATCCACCAGCGTATCCATGCTAACAGGGGCAGAATCACGGGCATGGAAGAATCCGCATGAACAGCAAAGGGAAGGGGAATGGGAGAACCAATACCTTCGATTCCGGAGTGGAAGACGCCGAAGCCGAGCCAGTAGAGGTAATCGTTGACGGGCGTGAGGTCGTACACGTTGAGCAGCACCGGCGTCGACGGGCCGTCGTTCCCGGCCTCCATCTCCTCCCGCCGGCGAAAGCCAACGAGCCCTACAGATCTCGCAGCCCGCCCACCATCAACTGGCAGGGAGGGCTAGGGCTAGGGCTAGGTCGGAGCGCGTGAGCCGGGCGACGACGACGCCGAGACGGTGGCAATCGAGTTTATTTTTCTGTTTTCCCTGGAGTTGATTTTTGATTTTCTTCTGATTAATTAGGGGATAATGAACGGCCGCTTCTTTTGACCATGTGACGCTATCTTCACGCCCAGCTGTTTTGGTGCCACCGCCGGCGACGGTACAGTTCAGTAAATCAAACCGTAGAAACTCGCGTGAAGCTCTTTCCGTTTTCAGAAAAAAAAGTTTCTGTTTTTTCCTTATGAAAAGGTTTCAATTTTTTTTTGGAGAACATTCAGAATGTACCGCTTGTGACTCGTGTAACATCAATTAAATTTTTGGTGCACAAAAGACAACATTCAGGCTGCAGGTGGGAGTGGATTTAAGTGGGACTAACTACCTCATCCCACTTAAATCGTTTTAATGGGTTTCTATTGAATAGCAAAAAAGTTAATCGGGCTATCCCACTTAATTCGTTGGGAGCCCACCAACTCCGATAAATGTTCGTGCAATGCGGATTATTCAACTAACAGAAAACTGAAATAAAGCATGCATGCATGCAATTTTTACTTCCAACTCCAGGCACAACATTAGCCTTTTACGAAGAATCAAATATTTCGCTGAGGGCATCTCCAAGCGAGACCCGTGTGAATTTGAGCATATTCTTTAAAGTGCCACTGTTGAATGACTTTGTGATATTGACCTTAGCCATTGTTGGCCATCTAGTTGCTTTCGATAATTCGTTGACCTTCTTCTCGTCAACTCACGTTCCCCCTCCTTCAGTTTCATGTTCTCATTGCCGCCATCAGACCTTCATCTTCTCCTAGTATCTTCTTCCTTTTCGACGCCTTTTTGTTGTGATCTAACGATGACATAGTTGTCGCTCAACAACTAGGGTTTTTCTCCTAGTTGTATATGAAGTAAACATACGGACGCGGACGGGGAGCACATCACGAAGCACCCCTCTGGAATCAAAACCATTTTTGGTTCATTTGGGGTCGGTGTAGGCTTTCATTTAATTGGCAACGAATCACAATACAGTGTGCTTTTGTATATACTGACAGTAAACATGTGTACATACTCATTTAATTCGGGGTAGTGTGTTTGATAAAACATAGCAAAGATTTCAACAAAGCGCGAACCAACCTGTAGCGCATTTATTCCTGGATTTATTTTAAGATTTCCGACGATGTGCATTTAGTGGGAGGAGACGTTCTCGTCGACGACTAGGTGTCTACGGTGACTTCGTAAATTTCAAGATGACATGTCGGCTCGGTCTTTCAGAGGTGCTCACAGGGGCAGGGTGTGCGTATGTGTGTTCATAGAGGTAAGTGTATGTGCGTGTATATGAGCGCTTGCTTCTGTACTGTGTTTAGAAAAAAAAAATCAACAAAGTATTAAACGGCAAAGACTTTGGACACACTTACATTTAATAAAAAAAAGAATGAAGCATTGTAAAAAGTAAAGATAGCAATTTTACATTTGTTTTGGTTGTGGCCATTAATTGCACCCTTCTTAGAATGTGTATTACTCCCTCCGTCCACTTTTGTAAGTCGTTTCAGACAGCTCAAAATGGGTTGTTTTACACATTGTCTAAAATGTCTTCAAGGTCTTATAAAAGTGAACAGAGGGAGTATTAAATTCTCAGTTTTTTTCCTAAGATATTTGGGAAAATCCCGAGATTATTATAAAACAATTTCTAGAATTATTACCATGACATTCTCAGTTTTCCATTTAAGATAAAAAAACATCAATAAATGTGTTGACAAATCTCTCATATTGATTTACATAATTTCCTAGGAATTACTTTTTTGCGGGGGGCTAGGAATTACTATTGGAGGAAAATTCCTGGGAACTTGGTACAAACAAAAAATATTAGATGTGTGTTATATGATTCAAAACATAGGGCTCAATCAAATCCGGAGATTATTATTAAAAGGTCCTAAAAATTGTTACCATGACGTTCTCAGTTTTTCATTTAAATAAAAGTAACATGGAATATCTTGAAAATTTTCTCAAATTTGTTTACATAATTTCATAGGAATTGGTATCATAAGAATTTTATGTTTTACTAAAAAGGTGTAACTTCGTAGAATAGCGGTGAATTCGAAGAGATGGCATTGATTGACGATGTGACCAGTACACGAATAAATGCATCTAGAACAAGAGTTAAGAAGGTGCTACAAAATAAATGCATCTAGAACAAGAATCAAGAAGGTGCTACAAAGTGGGTGAAAGGATCGATATAGTTGACTAGAGGGGGTGAATAGTCAACTAACAATTTTTAGCTTTTCTTTACCAATTTAAACTTTGCATCAAAGTAGGTTGTCTAGATATGCAACTAGGTGAGCAACCTATATGATGCAACAACAATAAGTATACAAGCAAGCAAGGGAAGTAACACAAGATAAGCTTGCACGAGTGAAGGGACGAGATAACCAAGAGTGGATCCGATGAAGACGAGGATGTGTTACCGAAGTTCCTTCCCTTTGAGAAGTACGTCTCCGTTGGAGCGGTGTGGAGGCACAATGCTCCCCAAGAAGCCACTAGGGCCACCGTATTCTCCTCATGCCCTCACACATTGCGAGATGTTGTGATTCCACTATTGGTGCCCTTGAAGGCGGCGACCGAACCTTTACAAACAAGGTTGGGGCAATCTCCACAACTTAATTGGAGGCTCCCAACAACACCACAAAGCTTCACCACAATGGAGTATGGCTCCGCGATGACCTCAGCCATCTAGGGTGCTCAAACACCCAAGAGTAACAAGATCCGCGAGGGATTACTAGGGGAATCAAATTTCTCTTGGTGGATGTGTAGATTGGGGCCTTCTCAACTAATCCTTAGAAAATCAACAAGTTTGATTGGCTAGGGGGAGAGATCGGGCGAAAATGGAGTTTAGAGCAATAATGGAGGTTGGGGTGGAAGAGGTGGTCAACTCAGAGAAGAAGACTCCCCTTTTATAGTAGAAGAACAAATCCAACAGTAATCCACCAACTCAGCCTGCGACGCACGGTACTACTGCACCAGAGACGCGGTACTACCGCCAGCGCCCGTGGTACTACCGCAAGGCACTACGGTACTACCGCTGGCGCAACAATAGCTAAACCAGCCCTGATGTGTTGAAGCAGAGGGCGGTAGAACCGCTGGCGCGGTACTACCGCTCCCCCTTGCGGTACTACCGCAAGGCAGGGGTAGTCTAGATAGAGAAGGCACAGACATATAAAAATACATCCATGGCAACTTTCGCTGAGTTTAGATCTATGCAAAATATCTGACACGGTACTACCGCAAGCCAGGAGCGGTACTACCGCGTAGGACGCGGATGTAAAAAATTACATCCGCTCGTGCTGCTGAGCCTGGCCCGAGGCCACGGTACTACCGCGTCCGAGAAGCAGTACTACCGCGCCCAAGGCTGGTACTACCGCAGGGACCTGCGGTACTACCGCTCTGAGGAGCAGTACTACCGCATGCCCCAGTTCAGCAACACTAGAAGTCCTTCCTTTTGCAGAGATACGGAGAAACGGAGGATGCTCCAACGAGTCAAAGGAAAGGTGGTGCAAAAGGAACAGATGTGTACGTGTTGATTTCACCCAAACCTTTCCAACGTGGACCCCCTCTTAATAGTACGGCTTTCCTACGACTCAAATCCACCCAAAAGAAACGTACAGAAACGTCGTCTTCAATAGTCTTCGAGGGGCACTAAATCGTCTTGTGCCTAGACATGATATATCTGAAAATGCTCAATGCACACGATTAGTCCGCAAAAGCATTGTCATCAATCACCAAAACTACTAAGGGATAAATATGCCCTTACAATCTCCCCCTTTTGGTGGATTGATGACAATACGGGATTTGCACATAGGGATATAAAATAAAGCATAGGCAAACCCAACATCTATAAAATATAGACGGGCTCCCCCTAGATGTGTGCACTCTCGAGATGTGCTTTGGACTGCACGACACACATACTAGGATCAACACTCCCCTGCTACCTCTTGAGCATGTGTTGGTTTTACCTTGAAGAGGAAAGAGTGATGCAGCACAGTAGCGTAAGTATTTCCCTCAGTTTTTGAGAACCAAGGTATCAATCCAGTAGGAGGTAACACGCAAGTCGCCTAGTACCTGCACAAACAAACAAGAACCTCGCAACCAATGCGATAAAGGGGTTGTCAATCCCTTCACGGTCACTTATGAAAGTGAGATATGATAGAGATAATAAGATAAATATTTTTGGTATTTTTATGGTATAGATTGAAAAATAAAGATTGCAAAATAAACGGTAATAGAAATAGCAAGTCGATATGAAAATAATATGATGGAAGATAGACCGGGGGGCCATAGGTTTCACTAGTGGCTTCTCTCAAGATAGAAAACTCTACGGTGGGTGAACAAATTACTATCGAACAATTGATAGAAAAGCGAATAATTATGAGAATATCTAGGCATGATCATGCATTTAGGCATCACGTCCGCGACAAGTAGACCGAAACGATTCTGCATCTATTGCTATTACTCCACACATCGACCGCTATCCAGCATGCATCTAGAGTATTAAGTTCATAAGAACAAAGTAACGCATTAGGCAAGATGACATGATATAGAGGGATAAACTCAAGCAATATTATATAAACCCCATATTTTTATCCTCGATGGCAACAATACAATACATGCCTTGTTGCCCCTGCTGTCACTGGGAAAGGACACCGCAAAATTGAACCCAAAGGTAAGCACTTCTCCCATTGCAAGAAAGATCAATCTAGAAGGCCAAACCAAACTGATAATTCGAAGAGACTTGCAAAGATATTTAAATCATGCATAAAAGGTTTCATAGAAGAATCAAATATTTTTCATAGATAATCTTGATCATAAACCCACAATAAATCGGATCTCGACAAATACACCGCAAAAAGAATTACATGGAATAGATCTCCAAGAGAATCGAGGAGAACTTTGTATTGAGATCCAAAGAGAGAGAAGAAGCCATCTAGCTAATAAATATGGGCCCAAAGGTATGTGCTAAACTACTCAGACATCATCGGAGAGGCTAAGGTGTTGATGTAGAAGCCCTCCGTGATCGATTCCCCCTCCGGCGGAGCGCCGGAAAAGGCCCCAAGATGGGATCTCACGGGTACAGAAGGTTGCGACAGTGGAAATAGGGTTTCGTGGTGCTCCTGGATGTTTTCGAGGTATATGGGTATATATAGGAGGAAGAAGTACGCCGGTGGAGCTGCGAGGGGCCCACGAGGGTGGGGGGCGCGCCTATCCCCTGGGCGCGCCCTCCTGCCTCGTGGCCTCCTCGCTTCTTTCTTGACGTCCACTCCAAGTCTCCTGGATCACGTTTGTTCCAAAAATAACTCTCCTGAAGGTTTCATTCCGTTTGGATTCCGTTTGATATTCCTTTTCTGCGAAACACTGAAATAGACAAAAAAATAGCAATTTGCACTGGGCCTTTGGCTAGTAGGTTAGTCCCAAAAATAATATTAAAAGGTATATTAAAGCCCATTATACATCCAAAACAGATAATATAATAGCATGGAACAATCAAAAATTATAGATACGTTGGAGACGTATCATCCCCCTATATTTTATAGACGAGGAAAATATTGCAATGGAGTAACTAATACTAACAGGGAGGCAAGATAACACATATGAGCATAAGTTAACTAGCACAAGATAGTATAAGCTCACGGGCTACTAATCATAAAAGACAATCAGATATGCTAGAGTGCATATGTCTTACACCATATGATAAGGGAACACGACTCACGACAACCCAAACTAAAGCAAACAAGGTCCAACAAAACGAAAGCAAACACGACACACGACTCACAAATCCCTACACTCTCTCCCCCTTTGGCATCGAGACACCAAAAAGGCAGAGAGGACACCTACGACACAAGTGGTAGCTCAAGCTGGAGCAATCACTCGTCACGGTCCTCGTCGGTCTAGGCAGCAGGGATGGTCTCCTCCTCAGACTCAGTCCACTGGTAGCCCTGCTTCGCCATCCATTCTGTCTCTGGAGTGATGTGCTTCTCGGACCCACTTGATATCTCCTCGCCAAACGTCCTCAAGATCCTCTTGTCGCGACGGCGACTCTCCTTGGAAGCAACATGGGTCCTGTACTGTCCCTTGGCTTAAATACAGAACAAAGCCTTCATCTTGGCCTTCAGCTTCTTAGCCCATGAGGGCTCGGTAGAGGGAGGAGCATACCCAGCAGAGCTGACCTCATCCGCTTCCTCCTCCTCAATCTCATCCTCATCCACGTCCATCTGAGCAGCCTCTGCCTCAGCACGGGTAGTGGTGTTAGCCCACTGAGGCTTGATACGGAGCTTGATGGGCTCGTGACGGGTCCAGTCGGGGGCCTCAAACTCAACATTGGGATAGAGCTTCTCCCCAAGTCTTCGAGATCAGATGAAACATGTAAGGACCATAGATGGGTACCTTACGGTTGAACACCGCAAACCATAGCTCACACCACATGATATGTGAGACATCAAGTGGTTGCGTCTGAACACGACACACCTCCTCACAGATGAGCATCATATCCACGAGATAGGCATGTACCTTATCCTTGTCACCAATGCGAGGGAAGAGGGTGTTGTGGAAGATCCGATACATGATGTCAATGAATGGGTTCAGCACCCATGCCTTCTTGCCACTGGGAAGCTGCTTCTCAACATAGTATTGCTAAAGCTTGTTCTTATTGGCGGACTCAGAGTTGGCATGAGGTCGAACACCAACGGGCGTGTTGAGCCCCTCATCACGAACCTGTACCAGATCCATGAAGTCCTTCCACTTGGCGGTCATCTATTGTCCATTGGTCATCCACGTCATGGTCCGTTCCTCATCAGTATGGAAGTGGACTGATGCAAAGAACTAAGCCACAATCTCAGGGTCAAAGTCCAGGTGAAAAGTTATCAAGTCCTGATGTCTACTACACAACCTTGTTCTTGTAGACGTTCTTGGTCCTCCAAGTGCAGAGGTTTGTGGGACAGTAGCAAATTTCCCTCAAGTGGATGACCTAAGGCTTATCAATCTGTGGGAGGCGTAGGATGAAGATAGTCTCTCTCAAACAACCCTACAACCAAATAACAAAGAGTCTCTTGTGTCCCCAACACACCCAATACAATGGTAAATTATATAGGTGCACTAGTTCGGCGAAGAGATGGTGATACAAGTGCAATATGGATGGTATATATATAGGTTTTTGTAATCTAAAAATATAAAAACAGCAAGGTAACTAATGATAAAGTGAGCACAAACAGTATCGCAATGCTAGGAAACAAGGCCTAGGGTTCATACTTTCACTAGTGCAAGTTCTCTCAACAATAATAACATAATTAGATCATAAAACTATCCCTCAACATGCAACAAAGAGTCACTCCAAAGTCACTAATAGCGGAGAACAAACGAAGAGATTATTGTAGGGTACGAAACCACCTCAAAGTTATCCTTTCTGATCGATCTATTCAAGAGTCCTTAGTAAAATAACACGAAGCTATTCTTTCCGTTCAATCTATCCTAGAGTTCGTACTAGAATAACACCTTAAGACACAAATCAACCAAAACCCTAATGTCACCTAGATACTTCAATGTCATATCAAGTATCCGTGGGTATGATTATACGATATGCATCACACAATCTCAGATTCATCTATTCAACCAACACAAATAACTTCAAAGAGTGCCCCAAAGTTTCTACCGAAGAGTCAAGACAAAAATGTGTGCCAACCCCTATGCATAAGTTCATGAGGTCACGGAACTCGCAAGTTGATCACCAAAACATACATCAAGTGGATCACGTGATATCCCATTGTCACCACAGATAAGCACATGCAAGACATACATCAAGTGTTCTCAAATCCTTAAAGACTCAATCCGATAAGATAACTTCAAAGGGAAAACTCAGTTCATCACAAGAGAGTAGAGGGGGAGAAACATCATAAGATCCAACTATAATAGCAAAGCTCGCGATACATCAAGATCGTTCCAAATCAAGAACACGAGAGAGAGGGATCAAAAACATAGCTACTGGTACATACCCTCAGCCCCGAGGGTGAACTACTCCCTCCTCGTTATGGAGAGCACCGGGATGATGAAGATGGCCACCGAAGAGGGATTCCCCCCTCCGGCAGGGTGCCGGAACGGGTCTAGATTGGTTTTCGGTGGCTATGGAGGCTTCTGGCGGTGGAACTCCCGATCCAGGTTATGTTCTGAAGGTTTCAATATATATAAGAGGTTTTGGCGTCGAGAACAAGTCAGGGGGGTCTCTGGGCTGTCCACGAGGTAGGGAGGCTCGCCCAGGGGGGTGGGCGCGCCCCCCACCCTCGTGGGCAGCCCGAGACTCTTCTGGCCCAACTCTTTTACTCCATGTCCTTCTTCTGGTCCAAAAATAAGTTCCGTGAAGTTTCAGGTCAATTGGACTCCGTTTGGTTTTCCTTCTCTGCGATACTCAAAAACAACGAAAAAACAGAAACTGGCACTGGGCTCTGGGTTAATAGGTTAGTCCCAAAAATCATATAAAATAGCATATAAATGCATATAAAACATCCAAGATTGATAATATAATAGCATGGAACAATCAAAAAATATAGATACGTTGGAGACTTATCAAGCATCCCCAAGCTTAATTCCTGCTCGTCCTCGAGTAGGTAAATGATAAACAGATTTTTTGATGCAGAATGCTACCTAACATAATTATCAATGTAATTTTCTTTATTATGGCAAGAATATTCAGATCCATAAGATTCAAGACAAAATTCTATTATTGACATAAAAATAATAATACTTCAAGCATACTAACCAAGCAATTATGTCTTATCAAAATAACATAGCCAAAGAAAGCTTATCCCTACAAAATCATATAGTTTGGCCATGCTTCATTTTCGTCACACAAAATGCTCCCATCATGCACAACTCCGATGACAAGCCGAGCAATTGGTTCATACTTTTTGACGTGCTTCAGCCTTTTCAACCCTTACGCAATACATGAGCGCAAGCCATGGACATAGCACTATGGGTGGAATAGAGTATGATGATAGGGGTTATGTGAGAAGACAAAAAAAGAAAGTCTCACATTGACGCGGCTAATCAACGGGCTATGGATATGCCCATCAATTGATGTCAATGCGAGGAGTAGGGATTGCCATGCAACGGATGCACTAGAGCTATAAATATATGAAAGCTCATCAAAAGAAACTAAGTGGGTGTGCATCCAACTTGCTTGCTCACGAAGACCTTGGGCATTTTGAGGAAGCCCATCATTGGAATATACAAGCCAAGTTCTATAATGAAAAATTCCCACTAGTATGGAAAAAGGATAGTAACATTGTCCCTTCTCTCTTTTTCTCTCTTTTTTTATTTGGGCCTTCTCTCTTTTTTCTTTTTTTCTTTTGGCCTCATTTTATTCTCTTTTTTTCTTTTGTCCGGAGTCTCATCCCGACTTGTGGCGGAATCATAGTCTCCATCATCCTTTCATCACATGGGACAATGCTCTAATAATGATGATCATCACACTTCTATTTACTTACAACTCAAGAATTATAACTCGATACTTAGAACAAAATATGACCCTATGTGAATGCCTCCGGCGGTGTACCGGGATATGCAATGAATCAAGAGTGACATGTATGAAAAAATAGCATGGTGGCTTTGCCACAAATACGATGTCAACTACATGATCATGCAAGGCAATATGACAATGATGATGCGTGTCATAATAAACGGAATGGTGGAAAGTTGCATGGCAATATATCTCGGAATGGCTATGGAAATGCCATAATAGGTAGGTATGGTGGCTGTTTTGAGGAAGATATAAGGAGGTTTATGTGT
>NC_053027.1:424875685-424978145 GCF_003073215.2 Triticum urartu
TGGTTGGCCAGGGCCAATTTCGTATATTTCTGTGGGTTCCAAACTATTTTTAATACCGAAATGGCGAGCCAGATTTAAAGTACTTTGAAGATATATTTAAATTAGGTTAATGCCCAGTGAAATAGGAATATGAAAATGTGAAAAAATTCAGAAATTATAAAGTAATTGCCAATTTGTCATCTGTATTTATATTTACAACCCATTTCATATTACTTTCAAGATTTGTAGGCGTCTTGAAAGAGTTGCAGCCCATCAGGGCGTAGAAAAATAAGTAGGCCTGGATTGGGTATTCTTCAGAAAAAAATAAAGTGGACTCATTTTCACAAAGAAAAAATAGCTGGGCTGGTCACATGGTGAACATAAAATATAAGCCTGGGCTAGACGGGCCACAGCCCAGTTCAAACCCTACTCCGTCTCAACAATACCAAACAAAAAAATACTGCTCGAGTAGCTACGTCCCAGGTGTCAGCCGATCTTGTGCTGTTCTCTTGTCTATTGACTATATACGCTCACAATGTCGTGGGTCCCAGATGTCAGGAAAACACAAGGAGGAAGCATTTTATTTTTCCATACGCCGACGTGGTGGGCCCCTACTGTCATCCTCTCCACGTACTTCCGCTGATTCCTGTTGTTTGTTGACCATGTTGACAACGCGAGAGGGCGGCGCCGCGGCGAGCGCACCAAAGCGCGTGGAGGACGTCAGCGTTAACGATTTTGGAGACGGTGGGGCGGCGATGCATGCACTGAGGCGCAACCAGCCATGGGGGGCGGAAGCAGGCGGCCCCGTCGGCGCTGGTTTGGTTTTGGCGGCTGGAGGAAGACATGACTGAAGAAACACGACAGACTATAAAAGCAGCAGGAGTACTTAACAACCTTAACTGAAACCAGCAGGGGCACTTAACAACCAAAGCTGAAAGCAGTATGAGTACTTATACATGTTCAACCGTACAAAGCACGCCTCGAACAGTGCTACTTTTCCTATAGTTAACCAAGGGCGAGGCCGCCAAGCCCCAGGACAAGGCCCAGGCGCCACCCCGCGCATCCACAACCTTCTGAAAGCGGCTTCATCTCGCAACGTGGTCAATAAACAGGATATTTGCTTTAGAGCCATGGAAAAGCATGAACATAATCTTCTGTCCTATTCTCCAAGATGGACGGGCCTTCATTATTTGAGACCACCCATGAATAAGTATCTTTTCACCTCCAAGGGGAATTGAGTAGGTCGACATAAACATCATGTTGTGACCAAGCGCAAGTCTGACCCGACCATGGTCAGACATCTGTATAGGAACAATATGTTGGAAATATGCCCTAGAGGCAATAATAAATTAGTTATTATTATATTATATTTCATTGTTCATGATAATCGTTTATTATCCATGCTAGAATTGTATTGATAGGAAACTCAGATACATGTGTGGATACATAGACAACACCATGTCCCTAGTAAGCCTCTAGTTGACTAGCTCGTTGATCAATAGATGGTTACAGTTTCCTGACCATGGACATTGGATGTCGTTGATAACGGGATCACATCATTAGGAGAATGATGTGATGGACAAGACCCAATCCTAAGCCTAGCACAAGATCGTGTAGTTCGTTTGCTAAAGCTTTTCTAATGTCAAGTATCATTTCCTTAGACCATGAGATTGTGCAACTCCCGGATACCGTAGGAGTGCTTTGGGTGTACCAAACGTCACAACGTAACTGGGTGGCTACAAAGGTTCACTACAGGTATCTCCGAAAGTGTCTGTTGGGTTGGCACGAATCGAGACTGGGATTTGTCACTCCGTGTAAACGGAGAGGTATCTCTGGGCCCACTCGGTAGGACATCATCATAATGTGCACAATGTGATCAAGGAGTTGATCACGGGATGATGTGTTACGGAACGAGTAAAGAGACTTGCCGGTAACGAGATTGAACAAGGTATCGGGATACCGACGATCGAATCTCGGGCAAGTATCGTACCGATAGACAAAGGGAATTGAATACGGGATTGATTGAATCCTTGACATCATGGTTCATCCGGTGAGATCATCATGGAGCATGTGGGAGCCAACATGGGTATCTAGATCCCGCTGTTGGTTATTGACCGAAGAGTTGTCTCGGCCATGTCTGCATGACTCCCGAGCCCGTAGGGTCTACACACTTAAGGTTCGATGACGCTAGGGTTATAGGGAATAGATATACGTGGTTACCGAATGTTGTTCGGAGTCCCGGATGAGATCCCGGACGTCACGAGGAGTTCTGGAATGGTCCGGAAGTAAATATTTATATATGGGAAGTCATCATACGGTCACCAGAATAATTCGGGGGTTACCGGTATTGTACCGGGACCACTGGAGGGGTTCTGGGGGTCCACCGGGAGGGTCCACCTGCCCCGGAGGGCCTTATGGGCTGTGTGTGGAGAAGGGACCAGCCCCTTAGTGGGCTGGGCGCCTCCCCCCTTAGGGCCCATGCGCCTAGGGATTGGGGGAACCCTAAAGGGGGGGCGCCCCCCTTGCCTTGGGGGGCAAGGCAACCCCCCTTGGCCGCCGCCCCCTCCTCAGATTGGATCTGAGGGGGCCGGCCCCCCTCTCCCTTGCCGCTATATATATGTGGGAGGTGGGAGGGCAGCCACACCCAAGTTCTGGCGTAGCCCTCCCCCTCTCCCAAGTCCTCCTCTTCTCCCGCGGTGCTTGGCGAAGCCCTGCAGGATTACCACGCTCCTCCTTCACCACCATGCCGTCGTGCTGCTGCTGGATGGAGTCTTCCCCAACCTCTCCTTCTCCCCTTGCTGGATCAAGGCGTAGGAGACGTCACCGGGATGTACGTGTGTTGAACGCGGAGGTGCCGTCCGTTCGGCACTAGGATCATCGATGATTTGGATCACGACGAGTACGACTCCATCAACCCCGTTCACTTGAACGCTTCCGCTTAGCGATCTACAAGGGTATGTAGATGCACTCTCCTTCCCCTTGTTGCTAGATTACTCCATAGATTGATCTTGGTGATGCGTAGAAAATTTTAAATTTCTGCTACGATCCCCAACAGTGGTATCAGAGCTAGGTCTATGCGTAGTTTCTATGCACGAGTAGAACACAAAGCAGTTGTGGGCGTGGATATTGTCAATCTGCTTGCCGTTACTAGTCTTATCTTGATTCGACGGCATCGTGGGGTGAAGCAGCCCGGACCGACCTTACACGTACTCTTACGTGAGACTGGTTCCACCGACTGACATGCACTAGTTGCATAAGGTGGCTAGCGGGTGTCTGTTTCTCCCACTTTAGTCGGATCGGATTCGATGAAAAGGGTCCTTATGAAGGGTAAATAGAAGTTGGCATATCACGTTGTGGTTTTCGCGTAGGTAAGAAACGTTCTTGCTACAAACCTATAGCAGCCACATAAAAACTTGCAACAACAATTAGAGGACGTCTAACTTGTTTTTGCAGCATATGCCGTGTGATGTGATATGGCCAAAAGGATGTGATGAATGATATATGTGATGTATGAGATTGATCATGTTCTTGTAATAGGAATCACGACTTGCATGCCGATGAGTATGACAACCGGCAGGAGCCATAGGAGTTGTCTTAATTTATTTATGACATGCGTGTCAACATAAACGTCATGTAATTACTTTACTTTATTGCTAAAGCGTTAAGCATAGTAGTAGAAGTAATAGATGACGAGACAACTTCAAGAAGACACGATGATGGAGATCATGGTGTCATGCCGGTGACAACGATGATCATGGAGCCCCGAAGATGGAGATCAAAAGGAGCAAAATGATATTGGCCATATCATGTCACTATTTGATTGCATGTGATGTTTATCATGTTTTACATCTTATTTGCTTAGAACGACAGTAGCTTAAATAAGATGATCCCTCACTAAAATTTCAAGAAAAGTGTTCCCCTAACTGTGCACCATTGCGAAGGTTCGTCGTTTCGAAGCACCACGTGATGATTGGGTGTGATAGATTCTAACGTTCGAATACAACGGGTGTAAGACAGATTTACACACGCAATACACTTAGGTTGACTTGACGAGCCTAGCATGTACAGACATGGCCTCGGAACAAGGAAGACCGAAAGGTCGAGCATGAGTCGTATAGAAGATACGATCAACATGAAGATGTTCACCGATGTTGACTAGTCCGTCTCACGTGATGATCGGACACGGCCTAGTTGACTCGGATGTTCACTAGAGGGATGTCTATATGAGTGGGAGTTCATTAAATAATTTGATTAGATGAACTCAATTATCATGAACATAGTCTAAATTATCTTTGCAAATATGTTGTAGATAAATAGCTCACATTGTAGCTCCCTGTTTCAATATGTTCCTAGAGAAAGATTAAGTTGAAAGATATTGTAAGCAATGATGCGGACTAGGTCCGTAGTCTGAGGAGTGTCCTCACTGCTACACAGAAGGCTTACGTCTTTGATGCACCGCTCAATGTGCAAACCCCTACAACGTCGTCTGTGGATGTTGTGAACACCTGACAGACACATCCTGATGACTACTTGATAGTTTAGTGCACCATACTTTACGGTTTAGAATCGGGATTCCAATGACGTTTTGAACGCCATAGAACATATGAGATGTTCCAAGAGCTGAAATTGGGATTTCAGGCTCATGCCCGTGTTGAGAGGTATGAGACCTCTGACAAGTTCTTTTACCAACAAGATGGAGGAGAATAGCTCAGCTAGTGAGCATGTGCTCAGAATGTCTGAGTGCTACAATCACTTAAATCAAGTGGGAGTTAAACTTCTGGATAAGATAGTGATTGATAGAGTTCTCTAGCCACTATCACTAAGCTACTAGATCTTCGTGATGAACTATGACATGCAAGGGATGGAGTTGATCCCGGAGCTGTTCGCGGTGCTTAAGACCGCAAAAGGTAGAAATCAAGAAGGAGCATCAAGTATTGATGGTTTAACAAGACCACTGGTTTCAAGAAGGGCAAGGGTTAGAAGGGAAACTTCATGGATGGCAAACCAGTTGCTGCTCCAGTGAAGGAACCCAAGGTTGAACCCAAACCCGAGACTAAGTGCTTCTATTGTAAAGGGAACGGTCACTAGTAGCGGAATTACCCCAAATGCATGGTAGATAAGAAGGCTGGCAACTTCAACAAAATTTATACGTGTTATTAATGTGTAACTCACTAGTACTCCTGGTAGCACCTGGGTATTGGATACCGGTTCAGTTGCTATTATTGGTGACTTGAAGCAAAAGCTACAGACTAAACGGAGACTGGCTAAGGGCGAGGTGACGATGTGTGTTGGAAGTGTTTCCAAAGTTGATGAGATCACCATCGCACGCTCCATCTGCCTTCGGGATTAGTGTTGAACCTAGATAAATGTTATCAAGTGTCTACGTTGAGCATGAATATGATTAGATCATGTTCATTGCAATACGGTTATTCATTTAAATTAGAGAATAATGGTTATTCTGTTTACATGAATGATACCTTTCATGGTCATGCACCCTATGTGAATGGTCCATTGAATCTCGGTCGTGGTAATACACATGTTCACGCCAAAAGATGTAGAGTTAATAATGATAGTACCACTTTCTCGTGGCACTGCTGCTTAGGTCATATTGGCGTAAGATGCATGAAGAAACTCCATGTCGATGGATGTTTGGAGTCAATTGATTTTGAATCACTTGACACATGGGAGCCATGCCTCATGGGCAGAATGACTAAGACCCCGTTTTCAGGTACAATGAAATAGGCAAGTGACTTGTTGGAAATCATGCATGCTGATGCGTGTGATCCAATGAGAATTAAAGCGTGCGGTGGATATCGCTATTTTCTCATCTTCACTGACGATTTGGGTAGATATAGGTATATCTACTTAATGAAGCACAAGTCTGAAACGTTTGAAAAGTTCAAGCGATTTCAGAGTGAAGTTAAGAATCATCATAACAAGAAGATCAAATTCCTATGATCTGATCAATGAGAATATCTGAGTTATGAGTTTGGCAAACACTTAAGACATTGTGGAATTGTTTCACAGTTGAAGCCACCTGGAACACCACTGGGTAATGGTGTGTCCGGACGTCGTAATCGAACCTTATGAGATATGGTGCGATCTATGATGTCTCTTACCAATCTACCGTTTTCATTTTGAGGTTATGCATTAGAGATAGCTGCATTCACTTTAGATAGGACACCATATAAGTCTGTTGAGACGACGTCGTGTGAACATTGGTTTGGCAAGAAACCGAAGTCATCGTTTCTTAATGTTTGGGGCTGCGATGCTTAAGGCTTCAGCCAGAGAAGCTCGAACCGAAAGCGGACAAACACATCTTCATAGGATACCCAAAGGTGACAGTTGGTTACACCTTCTATCTCAGATCCGAGGGAAAATTGTTTGTCGCTAAGAACGGGTCCTTTCTCGAGAAGGAGTTTCTCTCGAAAGAATTGAGTGGGAGGAAGATAGAACTTGATGAGGTTTTCGAACCTTTACTTCAACCAGAGAGTGATGCAACACAGAAAGATGTTTTCTGTGGCGCCTACGCCTGTTGAATAGGAAGTTAATGATAGTGATCATAAAGCTTCGGATCAAGTTGCTATCTAACCTCGTAGGTCGACAAGGATATGTACTGCTCCTAAGTGGTATGGTAATCCTGGCTTAGATATCATGTTGTTAGACAACAATGAACCTATGAGCTATGGAGAAGCGATGGTGGGCGCGTATTCCGACAAATGGTTAGAAGCCATGAAATCTGAGATAGGATCCATATATCAGAACAAAGTATGGACTTTGGTGGACTTGCCCGATGATCGGCAAGCCATTGAGATAAATGGATCTTTAAGAAGAAGACAGACGTGGGCGGTAATGTTACCGTCTATGAAGCTCGACTTGTGGGAAAAAGTTTTTTCACAAGTTCAAGGAGTTGACTACGATGAGAATTTCTCACCCGTAGCGATGCTTAAGTCCGTCGGAATCATGTTAGCACTAGCTGTATTTTTCGATTATGAAATCTTATAGATGGATGTCGAAACAAGTTTTCTTACCAAGTTTTCGTAAGAAAGAGTTGTGATACAATCAAAGTTTTGTCGATCCTAAGGATGCTAAAAGGTATGCTGGCTCCGGCGATCCTTCTATGGACTAGAGCAAGCATCTCAGAATCGGAATATATGTTTTGATGGAGTGATCAAAGCTTTTAGGTTTATACAATGTTTGCTAGAAACTTGTATTTACAAGAAAGTGAGTGGGAGCACTACAACATTTCTGATAAGTATATGTGGATGACATATTGTTGATTCGAAATGATGTAGAATTTCTGGAAAACATAAACGGTTGTTTGAAGAGTGATTTTCAAAGGAAGACCTGGATAAAGCTGCTTACATATTGGGCATCAAGATCTATAGAAATAGATCAAGACGCCTGATGATACTTTCAAAGAACGCACACCTTGACATGTTTTTGAAAGAGTTCAAAATAGATCAGTCAAAGAAGGGGTTATTACCTGAGTTGTAAGGTGTGAAGTTAAGTAAGACTCAAAGCTTGACCACGGCAAAAGAAAGAGGAAGGACGAAGGTCGTCCCCTATGCTTTTGTCATAGGCTCTATACGGTATGCCATGCTGAGTACCGCACCTGATGTGTGCCTTGCCACATGTCTGGCAAGAGGGTACAAAGGTGATCTAGGAGTAGATCACCAGATAGCGGTCAAAATTATCCTTAGAGGAATAAGGAAATTTTTCTCGGTTATGGAGGTGATAAAGAGTTCGACATAAAGAGTTACGTCGATGCAAGCTTAACACCTATCCGGATAGCTCTGAGTAGAGATACCGGATACGTATAATGGAGCAGCAATTTGGAATAGCTCCAAGTGGAACGTGGTAGCAGCATCTACGATATGACATAAAGTTTTGCGAAATACATAGGGATCTGAATATGGCAAGACCCATTGACTACAACCTCTCTCACAAGCATAACATGATCAAACCCAGAACTCTTTGAGTGTTTATCACATAGTGACGTGAACTAGATCATTGAGTCTAGTAAACTCTTTGGATGTTGGTCACATGGCGATGTGACCTGTTAGTGTTAATTATATGGCGATGTGAACTAGATTATTGACTCTAGTGCAAGTGGGAGACTGTTGGAAATATGCCCTAGAGGCAATAATAAATTAGTTATTATTATATTATATTTCATTGTTCATGATAATAGTTTATTATCCATGCTAGAATTGTATTGATAGGAAACTCAGAATACATGTGTGGATACATAGACAACACCATGTCCCTAGTAAGCCTCTAGTTGACTAGCTCGTTGATCAATAGATGGTTACAGTTTCCTAACCATGGACATTGGATGTCGTTGATAACGGGATCACATCATTAGGAGAATGATGTGATGGACAAGACCCAATCCTAAGCCTAGCACAAGATCGTGTAGTTCGTTTGCTAAAGCTTTTCTAATGTCAAGTATCATTTCCTTAGACCATGAGATTGTGCAACTCCCGGATACCGTAGGAGTGCTTTGGGTGTACCAAACGTCACAACGTAACTGGGTGGCTATAAAGGTTCACTACTGGTATCTCCGAAAGTGTTTGTTGGGTTGGCACGAATCGAGACTGGGATTTGTCACTCCGTGCAAGCGGAGAGGTATCTCTGGGCCCACTCGGTAGGACATCATCATAATGTGCACAATGTGATCAAGGAGTTGATCACAGGATGATGTGTTACGGAACGAGTAAAGAGACTTGTCAGTAACGAGATTGAACAAGGTATCGGGATACCGACGATCGAATCTCGGGCAAGTATCGTACCGATAGACAAAGGGAATTGAATACGGGATTGATTGAATCCTTGACATCGTGGTTCATCCGATGAGATCATCATGGAGCATGTGGGAGCCAACATGGGTATCCAGATCCCGCTGTTGGTTATTGACCGGAGAGTTGTCTCGGCCATGTCTGCATGACTCCCGAGCCCGTAGGGTCTACACACTTAAGGGTTCGATGACGCTAGGGTTATAGGGAATAGATATACGTGGTTACCGAATGTTGTTCGGAGTCCCGGATGAGATCCCGGACGTCACGAGGAGTTCCGGAATGGTCCGGAGGTAAAGATTTATATATGGGAAGTCATCATACGGTCACCGGAATAATTCGGGGGTTACCGGTATTGTACCGGGACCACTGGAGGGGTTCCGGGGGTCCACCGGGAGGGTCCACCTGCCCCGGAGGGCCCTATGGGCTGTGTGTGGAGAGGGACCAGCCCCTTAGTGGGCTGGGCGCCTCCCCCCTAGGGCCCATGCGCCTAGGGTTTGGGGGAACCCTAAAGGGGGGCGCACCCCCCTTGCCTTGGGGGGCAAGGCAACCCCCCTTGGCCGCCACCCCCTCCTCAGATTGGATCTAAGGGGGCCGGCCCCCCTCTCCCTTGCCCCTATATATATGTGGGAGGTGGGAGGGCAGCCGCACCCAAGTTCTGGCGTAGCCCTCCCCCTCTCCCAAGTCCTCTTCTTCTCCCGCGGTGCTTGGCGAAGCCCTGCAGGATTACCACGCTCCTCCTTCACCACCATGCCGTCGTGCTGCTGCTGGATGGAGTCTTCCCCAACCTCTCCTTCTCCCCTTGCTGGATCAAGGCGTAGGAGACGTCACCGGGCTGTACGTGTGTTGAACGCGGAGGTGCCGTCCGTTCGGCACTAGGATCATCGGTGATTTGGATCACGACGAGTACGACTCCATCAACCCCGTTCACTTGAACACTTCCGCTTAGCGAGCTACAAGGGTATGTAGATGCACTCTCCTTCCCCTCGTTGCTAGATTACTCCATAGATTGATCTTGGTGATGCGTATAAAATTTTAAATTTCTGCTACGATCCCCAACACAATAGAACTTGGTAGTTCCTGTTTCAAGATGATCACAGCTGTAAAACTATGTATAATCAATAGTTTATGAACAACGTATATAACAGAAAACAGCTCGTACCATAAGTTTCTCGACACAGTTGGACCTATTCAACGAGTGCAGCAGTGGCACACATATCCCACGTGGCCTTCCACCATTGAAACGCTCCACAAGGACCTCAAGACGATCAATAAAATGTAGGAACTTGTGGATGTCGATCCAGTCAACTTCAGTGCCATTAGTAACAACCGAGTTATTACAGAGTAACAAACGAGCAGACTGCTTAACTCTGAAAAAACCTACACGTGCCACCAATTATAAGAAAATATTAGTTAGAAGTAGCATCTTCGTGAGAGATTCGTTGCTACTTCAAAAGTTAAATTGTGATTCGTTAGACATAATAGGTGGATTAAGAAGTAACCGAGGCAACAAGCAAGAACCAGATACAAAACTAACATGGATGAACAATTGGAACGATGTCGGGGTGGAAGATCGCAGTGAAGATGAGACCAGGTTCTGCTATTTCCATCAACATTCGTGCGCCAACTTTCAGTCTGTAACACTTGAGAAAGTTTATCCAAGCTCGGCGATCAAAAAAAGCAGCGATCTTCTTGATTCATGAACCCAACTCGGAACTTATATCCGTGGCTTGTCTTCGCTGTGACCATTAAACTAGTCTATTCAGTTATGGCAAGGCCGAGCATCTTGAGTACATGTGTTCTGGCAGAGCAAATAATACACTGCAGGAAAAATAATATGAGAACACATCATGTTCAAAAAAACCCACCCTCCCGGATAGAAAAGAGGATTCTAGGAACATACTGTGCGCATTTCAAAATGCTGTGTTAGGATGAGAAGGAACAAGTGTGGCATCTCGCCGAGGGAGCAGAAACCTGTAGGGTACTCGCACTTTGGGCACTGCAAATGAAACACACTAGATTCAGTAGGAAGAAAAATGCATCAACGGCGGCGGCTGCCATCCTAGGATTACCTGCGACCAAGGGACTTGGATTTATCGGGGATGGATGAAGAATTCGTACCTGGTTCTCCATGAGAAAACCCTATGCAATCGCTGAGAGGGGGTTTTCTCTGAACAAGCAGACGAGGGAGAAGGGGATGAAGACCCAATGAAATATTGCCACTTCGTCCGTCCAGCTTACTGCTAAAGCTGGAAAGGGGGAGTTGTGATTTGACGGCTCATTGGGCATTACTGCGGCGCTACGACCGGGGTGTGTCTACCGTGAAGTTGTGCACTCTAATTTGTGCATATGGCACGTGGACCCCGTTGCCGGTTGCCCCACATATCAGCGAAAGGAAGTAGAAAGACAGGAGTAACTAGTTACACATAAATATATTTTTTGACAGAGAGATACTCCCTCTGTAAAGAAATATACAAATCTTTTATATCACATGCTCACCTTGCCGAGAAATATACTCCCTCTGCAATGCACGGGCATTATGGGGGTTCAGCCTTTTTATGGGGGTTCAGCTGAGAATATAATACTCAGATAGGCTCACGGTTCTAGACTTTGGGCGCCGACCCTGCATGTTTGGGGGCCCATGTGTTCTACCTCAGCGTTTTTCATATTGCAAGCGATCAGTACAACGCTGGTTTTAGATGCTGTCGCAAGGAGAATACACAAAATTGAATAAAGCACGGCAGCTGTTGGGAAGAAATCGAACGACAATTCCTAACCAGCAATCAGAGTTGCAATTCTATCAACGATACACCATATGATAAATAATACTGTCATACTACTTATACACACAGGGGACACTTGTTTCACCATGCCAGATTATTACATCAAAATCTCTCGGAGGATAGATCAGTTCGGCAGTTGCATGCTGCTACTGAAGAATTTCAAAGTTGATTTGGACCAGCTCTCCTTGCCAAGAAAGTTCGATTTTGACATCATCCCCTACTACAAGATATGATTTAGATTTGAACCTTGACCATCCTTTAGCATCAATCATCATGCGACCATCCTTTGTACTTACGGTATATTGAGCAGGTTCATTCACACCAAGGCTGCGCATGGTAAGAGAAACTTGGCCGCGGTCGCCCGGATTGTTGAATGACTCCCTCGTTGCTCTAGGAATTCTCTGTTTGCAAACAAGAAGACTACCCAAACAGTTAGATCAACACAGTGAATCATGTGAAACAACATGGAAAGAAAAAGGAACGAAGCACTTGGGCGGCCAATGCTTACCAAGAAGGTGGACATGTCAGTTTTTGTAAGGACTTTGGTATATGAAGTGCGAACTGCAGCCCAGTCTGTTGCCGGTGCAACTGCACGGGCCGGAGTAGATGCAAGTGCAAGTGTTGGTGCAGGTGCCGAAGCCGCCGCTGCTGCCGGAGATGGTGCTCCTTGTAGAGCTGGTGCCGGTGTCGGAGCAGGTGCCGGTGTCGATGCCCGATCCTCCGGTAGATCAGACTGATCCGCTAACGCGGTCGGTGCCCAATCCTCAGCTGGATCAGACTGAGCTGCTGCCGCTGTCAGTGCTAGAGCAACTGCCGGTGCTCGATCTGTGCGAGATAGCGGCAATCGTGTCTGGTCTGCTATGATCAGCTTTCTAACTTGACTAGGATCCGGGACCGTGATCCAGTTTTTTTCTTCATTTCTTTTAAACGCGAGAAGGACTAATTGTGGCGTTTTTGTTAAACCAAACTACAGTTCATCATAGGGATTCAGCTTGTACTCAGACAACAGACTGATCCAATTTTTTCTAGTAATATAAGTGATGGACAGTGCCTTCGTTACTAACACGACATAAGAAGTGAAACCTGCAAAAGTAGCCATCGTAGAGCAAATTAAACGGTTTATTCTGTGATGAATGTCACATGGCAAAACCTGCATCGTAAAATTGCAGGAAAAGAAAGAAAACATGACATTAAATCAATAAGATTTAGACAGTAAATCAATAAGATTTACTTGATGTGACACGAGTGAATCCTTACCAGGAAATCACTATGTTGAAGTACTAAATAGAAGATTGATCGTCCAACTACGCGTGGCATGCAGGGGCCCCGCCTACTCCCACAAGCAGGACAGTCCAAAGGTCGTGACAAATCGTATGGACCGAACATCCATGGGACTGGAAATCCTGGTGGGTGCGATAAACCCTGCAATGCATACATATATTGGAGTGTAACCATAATTGATAAACCATCCTCACAAAAAATATGATCTGGATACTTCAAAATATACAGACTAAATTGAGTGGACAAACATTAACATAGACCGTTCTCAGGACTGACCACACACCAAAAGCGACAGTACTAATAAACAATACAGGGTTCACAAACACAAATCAAGTACTGAACAATAGTACTTACTGCAGACAAGCAAAGTTGCACTAACTAAACTCTGCAGACTATTTTTTGCCACCGACCTACGGGATGAACCCTGCATAACTGACTAGGCCATGGACTTCGTGTGAGATGTCTACATGCACCATCACCATCTTGTCAACCTTGGAGAACCTAACAGAGTGGTCTTTCCACTCATAAACATGATGATGAAGACATGCCGCATCAGATTTGTTGGGAAGCTTTACAAGAACCACACCATTCGTAATCGAAGGCACAACCAGGAAATTGTTGTGGTCAAGTATAGCCTCGAGAACACACCTGACAACAATGCTACAGGAAAACACTAGTTCAAAACACGTGGCGACAAGGACACATCAGCTGGATAGTTCGGCAGTAGAACTCATCATCAGGTCTTCCAGTTCACACGGCATGACTTTGAGAACTTCATCTCCACCGTGGACCTGGTTCTAATCCAAATAGAAACCACATTTTATTACTACCTCCGTTCAGAAATGTAAGTTGATTTTCGATATTATACTCCATATATGACTACATATACGCACAGAAATGAGTGAACAAAGACACTAGAACATGTCTTCAAAGGCATGAGAGTAGAGGGATTACATGCAATATCCATAACACAAGTTACTAAGGCAAATATACCCTCTTAAAAGGTAGCATTGATGTTCATCAAGTACTCCCTCCATCACAAAATTCTTGTCTTAGATTTGTCTAGATACAGATGTATCAAGTCACATTTTAGTATTAGATACATCCGTATCTAGACAAATCTAAGACACGAAATTTGGGACAGAGGGAGTAGTTGAAAGTAATCTATAAGAAATCAGTGTCAACCTCTCGCATGTTTTGGTCAAAAGAGGAATTTAGAACCATCATTTGGCACACTAAAATCACATGCAAGATCACCCAGAAAGTTGTACTACCAGTACTAGTACTGCGTGTTAGATGAAAAAACACGATCAAGATCAAGAAAAAGATCGTCAACAAGAGACATTACCTGGACTTGCTTAATGAGGGATCCCGGAGAGGGGGGCTTGGACAGGGCGATGGCTTTGCACTTGTCTGCGGTAGTCTCGGCGGGGTGCTTGCGCTTCTTCGTACCATGAGCCTCGACGGTTTTGGCCAGAGCCATAGACATCACGTCGGCCGGTGCTCCGGCGTCCATCCAAGAGAGGAAGCTGAGAGAGAAGAGTGAAAGGAGGAATGAGATGAGGGAGAAGTGAAGCGAGTGGGGATTCTCTTCAAGAGAGGAAACTGAGAGAGAAGAGTGAAATGATGGTTGCTTTATCCATCCAACTTACTGCCAGAAAGGTGGGGGTTTTGTGATTTGATGGCTCATTGGGCATAACTGCGGCGGTTTGATCGGGGTAGTCTACCGTCACTCTACTACGGAGTAATTTAGTGCATGGCTGGTGGACCTAGGTGCTGGCTGTCCCACACGTCGGCAAAAGTGAGTAATTTAGTGCATGGCTGGAGGAGGATCCACACGGTAGAGCGTGTCCACTGTTTTTCTGAAGAAAAAAATGATTACAGCAAGCGTTTCCACTCTTATGACGGAGGAGTGCGAAACATGACAGCCACTTGAACATACACAGTGCTCCTACTACTAGGCATGTGAAGTGGTTAATACGTCAGCACTACACAATCTTGTTGCTAGTGTAGTAAGATATGACAATAACAAATGATGTTGTGCGCATGTCAACTACTCCTATATGTAACATAGTACCGCTTTTTCGACTGTCCGGTCGAGAATGAACAGTGAGGTCAATGTTAACAGAACTAGGTCCACAGTGCACGGAGAGTACGGTGCTACAGTACTCCATGAAACATGAACCATATGAAGCACGGATAGTGTTAGGCAGGGTGTATGAAGGGTGCATGGGATGGGAGCAAAAGTTCCCTTCTTGACCCACTTTTGGGTGTTTGGCAGAGTGCATGAAGGGTGCATGAGTCCACACTAGTAGGTTGAAAAAATACACGAAGAGGAAACAACTACATTGAGATGAGAATGCAACCAAACACACCGACACGCTTTGTGCTACAATGACTGATCTGCACCGTCTGAGTTTGATCCAATGGTCATGTTGCGCCGAGACATGGACATGCCCATGCAGAGGGAGCCTAAACACCACCGAAGCCCCTCTGCTTCTCGAGGCACACGGCGTTGGTGATGCTGGGTGCAACTGCCCGTAGAGCCCGCTCCCGGTCACGGGAGCCAGCTCGTCAAAGACGGCGTCCAATGGCACGAATGGATTCCGGTGACGGAGCCCTGAAAGGATTCGCCCGGCAATGGCGACGGCAGCCCGCAACCCCTCCTTGTCCAGCTCATCCCCCACCATCATGCGGAGACGGCTCAGCTCCTCGGAGATATAGGTTAAGAAGGAGAACAGGTTGGGAAGCCGCGGTTCATTGAAGTCGACCAGGTGGTCGAACGGGTTTAGCCCGACGACCGGCATCGTCGCGCTGGCACACCGGTAGGCATCGCGCAGCCACAACACGTGCGTGGCAACTTGGTTCACCAAGTGGCTGAGGCGATCCTGGACCTCGTCACGATCGGCCCGCTCGCGCTCCAGCCGGCTCCCCTGACGGCCTATCGTATCTCCCGCTTTCTGCAGCAATGCCGCCGATGCCTCGAGCATCTTTGTGGTGGACGCCTGCTATCGTGGAGTTGTCACGGCAGATGTCCTAGAGCAGGGACTTAGTCGTAGGGCCATCGCACTAGGAAGCTTAAAGGGGTTAATCGGGACAAAGGACATGAGAGAGTTTTTATACTAGTTCGGCCCCTTATGATGAAGGTAAAAGCCTACGTCTAGTTGGGATTGGTACTGCTGAGGTTTTGATCTCCAAGAGGCTCAACTCGCCAGCTTGGTTATCGACTTCGTTGTTTCTTTTTCTAAACCGCCACCGGGTCGTCCCCATATATACACAGGTTGACGCCTGGTGGCCTACAGAGTCCCGGCCGGCTCATAACCGTGTCCGGCTCGGTGACTTCCTTTACATGCCTTTCTTTACAAGTCTTGCTGCCCATATGGCGGTTTACAATAACGGGCCTTAAGCCGGCCCGAGGCCTTTGGTCTTTCTATATGTTTTAATAAACTATCATCTTGACTGTATATTGGGCTTCTTATGTAACCCGCCATTAGGGCTGACCTGGCCCCTCCCGGGCGGGTCATACTGGTAGTAATATCCCCAACATTAGGCCCCAGGTTGACTTTGAACCTTGTTCTTTGTCAATCTTCAATACTTAGATGAAATCTATCTTCTGCCTAAAAAAACTTCGTAACCCGCCGTGACGTCATCTTTTGAAAACACAAAAACTTTCATGACGTCATCTTCCAACGGATCTTTGATCTTTAATGCTTCCCGAGAATTGAGGCATCTATATAGCTGGATATCCATTATCTGGTTCTCCCTTGATTTTCGCGCCCGTCTGTTCACATCTGCCCTTATAAATAGGCACGCAGCCTGTCCTTCTCATTCTCCTTTCTTCCTCATCTTCTTACTCTCGCAACCTCCGCCGCTGCTCGAGCTCCGCCGCCGCCGCAACTCTCATCATCGTCAAGCTTGGCCGCTGCATCACCCTGAGTCTGTCCAGAGAACGCGGTGACTCTTCGCGGCAGGCCTGCATCTTGTAAGTTTCTTCTCTCTCACGCACCTAGATCTGTTCTAGGTTTGCGAGTTCTTCAGTGTTCTTCACCTGTTCGCCACGGATCATCTTGTAGATCTTCTCTGCAACTTCTTTTGATCCAAAAAAGAGATATAACTCGCGCGGTAGCTGTTTGGCATTCATTTTTGATATCAGTAGATTCCTTTTACCTATATAGATGCTTCTTTATAACCGACGAACTCATATGTACTAGGTTTTTAGGTATAGAATATTTCCCTTTTTAAAACAGCCTTTTGATCCAAAATGATAATGATAGCTTGGCGAAACTTGTTTATGCCAAGACTTAGCTGAATCTGCTTTCTGAGAAAATCTGTAGTCATGGCGGCTTACCGCTCCGGCTTTCTTTTCCCTATATGTCATTAGCCCTTAGTTAAACCGCCATTACTTGCTTTATAACTGATCGTAGACTGAACCGACATAATGTTATTTACTTTTCAGTTCGCTGCTCATCATGCCGTCAAAGACACCCACCGTCTGTAACTGGGTCCCTTCATCCATAACTGAGGAACGGCTAAAAGAGTTCTTCATCGTTGGGTTTCTACCTTCAAAGTATGTCATGTCTTATCGTGCTCCTGACCCGGAGGAAGAACATCCCAATCCAAAAGACGGAGAAGTAATTGTCTTCACTGACCATATGAACCGTGGCTTCTCACCGCCCGGTTCAAAATTCTTCAGAGAGGTCCTTCATTTTTTCAAAATCCATCCTCAGGACCTTGGACCCAATTCCATTTCCAACATTTGTAACTTCCAAGTGCTCTGTGAGGTGTATCTTCAGCAAGAGCCCACCGTAGAGCTAGTTAGGGAGTACTTTTATCTGAATCGGCAGAATGAATGCACCAACGGTCCTAGCTTAGAACTTGGAGGCATCTCAATTCAGCGCCGTCAGGGTGCTGTCTTCCCTCTCATTGTCTTACCAAGTCACCCAAAGGACTGGAACCAAACTTGGTTTATTGTCAAGATATTTCTCCAGCAAACGAGAAGCCTCTGCCGGGTTACCGCCTCGGTCGTCTTGACTCCAAGTTCACCCTTCCGGATAAGCTCACTGTTGCTGAACACAAGAGGCTACTTCCCTCCATCAGAAGAATCAACGCTTTGTTGGGCAATGGTTTAACCGGAGTAGATCTGACCCGCTGCTGGATCTCATGGCGGGTTATTCCATTAGGTCGTCGATCCAAACTGATGTATGAATATGACGGAAGCCCGGACAACTCTCTTCATCACAGCCCAGTTGAACTCACCGAAGAAGACATTGTTTCAATGTCAACCCTTTTGGTAAATGGGAAATATGAAGATTGCAGTATTGTTGGGTTAAATCCCTTCTGCAAGCTTAACCCAGTGCCAGAAGTAAGTACATTCTGATCTCTTTTTCTTTGTGTTTTCCCAGCTATTATTATTTTAACACTGATCTTTCTTCTTGTCTTTGCAGGCCAATTCTGACTTTTGGAAGGTGAAATATGACCACGAAGCTGCCAAGAAGGAGAAAGCCGCCGCCATGAACACCAAGAAGACGACCCGGAAATCAAAGAAGAAGAAGAAAACCACTGTTGAAGATTTAATGAAGCTTGATGACACGTCTGACTTGGAGGTAGCCCTTGATTCCCTTGGCCAATTTTTTAACAATTTTATTGACACTGATCCTTACCAGGATGACACTGGGGCCAGTCAGGCCGGGGAAGCAGAGGTAACTATCATTTCCTTCGACTCAGAGCCCTTACCAAGACACAAAGTTCGACGAGTGATCTGTAAAGTAAAATTTTCTAACCCCTTAGCTCACTTGGACCCCAACTTTCATTTGAAAAAGCAGCAACATGAAAGCCGCCGTGAAGCTGAGATTGAAGATGAACCGGTTGTCGACCTTCAACAGACCCCTCGGAAACGCACGAACGAGGTTTACTTTTACTGTCCTTAACTTGTTTTAATGAATCCTGCTCATTGTATTCCTTTTAACTCCTTTCTTTTACCTTTTCAGGAGGTGTCTCATTCTTCGGGAGACTCATCACAAACACAATTTCCGGCTTTCAAGACTGCTCCTGGGTAATCAGAAATCCTTTTTTCTTCCGGGTTTGATCAATTGTATCTTGATGCTGACTGTCCTGTAATATCTATTTTTTCTTTAGCGGCCAGGCTAAGTCCAAGAAGGTGAAGGTAACAAAATTGGCAGAAGATCCGCCAGTACTAGCATCTGGGCCGGCTAGGCCGCCTTCTCCATTAACTGCCGCCCCAGAAGACCCGCCTATTATCAATGAAGCAAATCCTTCGGAGCCGTCCCTTGACAAAGCCACTATGAATCCTTCCACAGTTGGACCGTCAAGCTCAACTGACCCGCCGTCTCCACGTGTTCAAGACGTTCAAATTACTGGGAGCCGCTTTGTTGAGCCGGGGAACCCAACGGTGTTGGCTCGGTGCACAGCTAAGCAAGAAGCATTGGAGAGTCAGAAGGTTCGCTTTGATGTTGCCAACTACGACCGTCTGAATGCCAGTGATATCTTATCCGGCTATCTCAGTCATGTACACTCCAGTCGTGAGTCTGAGATCGAGATGGTCAAGCAGCTTCAGTTGAAATATGAGGTACGTTGTTTCCGGTTTACCAATATTCCTTCAGCCCCAAGTCTGTAGATTATAAGAGAAACGGAATAATTCGTAGACTTAAATTATAGGTCGAGACCTTTACCTCTGAATCTTTGCCTGATATTGATAGAACAAGACTTCATCCATAGTCCCCAAGGACCGGTTTATTTTTGATCATTAATGAATTGGTACTTCAGAATTAAAAACCATATGCAAAGTACTTAACCTTCCGGTTTATCCTTGATAAACTTGCTGAACTGCGTACATTAGTCCCCAAGTGCCAAGTGCTGTTACTTTGTAAAGGATTTGGGACTTCAAATATGTTGGTAGAGTCGTAAAAATTTGATTTGACATACATTAGCCCCCAAGTGCCAAGTGGTTTATTCGTAAAGTACTTGGGACTTGAATCTTGAATTTGGATACTGGATTTTAAAACCAAGTCTGGACTTATCTGGATGTTTCACAGAATGCATTGTCTAAACTAAACTCCCAACTGACTGACGCAAAGACCCGGCTAGCGAGTCAGGAATCAGAAATCAAGTCTTCCACCTCCAAACTGCAAATAAGCCTTTCTGAAACGGAGAATTTGAAGACCAGCTTTGCTGCCAAAGAGAAAACTTGGGAAGATGAGAAAACACTCCTGACCCGGCGAGCTGAAACAGCCGAAACAACTCTGAAAGAAATATCAACCGAGCTGAACGATTTAAAGGGCCGGGTGTCTCAGATGGTCGCTGCTATCTTTGTTAAGCTGCCTTGTTTTAACCTTTCATGTATTTTTTGCCAAACCAGAGTATAATCTGCCAACTGACTCTGTTAAAAATATATGCAGGTCCGCGAAGTAAGAATCTGAACCAAGACCCATTGATTAAGCTGAAGGCAGTATATACTTTAACGGCACAATTGTATATCGGCGCACAACGAGCTCTGGCTGCCATCTCTCCTACTAATCAAGGGTCTAACCGGACCAGTGACGTCCTGAAGAAGCTGTCCATCCTTCCTGCCAGATTCCAAGAAGTGAAACGCTCTTGCGCGCGAGCCGGAGCTTTGACTGCCCTAAACCGCTCCAAGGCTTGGGTGCCAGATCTAGACCCGACGGACGTGGCAAGGGGCTATCCTACCGTGAAGGAGGACGGGTCTCCTTTTGATCAGGATGACTTTGTAGCCTGTGTCCGTGAAGTCCGGCCTCAGGCGACTAGCCTTGGAGATGACACTAATGTGGACAAGTATCAGCCGAGTTTTGATAGTGAGAATAAGAAGATGGCCCCTCCCTCATATAAAGTAACAAACTTGATCCCATCGGTAGGGCTGGACGAAAAGCTCGAAGCTCGCGAGTTTAATGAGCGCTCGATAGTTCAGCTTGTTTCGGCTCATGCTCGTTATTTAATGAACCAAGCCGAATAGTGTTTTTTGCTCGATAAGATTAACGAGCTTAATGAGAGAGCAAACGAGTTTCATGAGCTAACTCATTTAGCTCGCTAATTTTCAAAGTTTTGACATGAGACTCCTAGTTCAAATCAGCCCACTAACAAAAGATTTGCTAGTTAGCCCATCCTAGGGGCCTAGCACCCCAGCCCACTCCGGCACTTCTTCTAGACCTAGGAGCTAGCCGCGAGGAGACCCTAGAGTCAACCAGGAGCTAGCCACTAGTAACCAAACGTCCTTGTTTAATTTATGCCGTTGTGAATTTTTGATGAGATCATGGGATTCTTCTGTGTTGTTTATTACCTTGACGTCCTTGTTTAATTTATTCTATTGTGAATTTTTTATGGGATAATGGGATTCTTCGGTGTTGTTTATTATCTTAATGAGCACTCGTGAACACTCACGAGCATAACGAGCCCATAACGAACCAAGCTGAACAGAGGTTTTAGCTCGTTAATATTAACGAGCTTAATGATAACGAGCTTAACGATAATGAGCTTAATGATAACGAGCTGAATGAGTCGAGCAGCTCGTTAATCCAGCCGTACCCACCGGTGAGAGAAGACACATTTGCCCCGGAGGTTGACCCGGTCGGCCTGATTGATGATGACGCTGAATTTGTCGCCATGAACGGCTATGACTGGTCAAAACCCAACTTCCAGCAGATTCAAGATGTTGAGTCGGCGAGGGAGGGACAATGATCATCTTCATAGGCTTATAAAGCCTTGTAATAACTTAGCTGTTAAAACACTGCCTATTTGCTTGCGCTATCGTGCCCAAAATACTTATATGTGAATCTGTGTTTCAGATGTCAATGTATGCATTGCTTAACGTTTGTCTCTGCAATGTTTAAATCTCTGTTCCTGTGAATATAAGAAAAAAGGCTGGCAAGGCGGTTTAGAAACCAAAACGGGCTTAAAACACCTAATTTACAGCCCATATTTTTACCTTAATAAATAGTAGAGAAAAATACAAATAAAGGATAAGGTTTAATAATAGCTCTTTAATGCAACCAGTAAGCGCATATGAGCAAGAACCATACCTTGTCCTTGTTGATCCTTAGATCGCCGGTTTAAATAACCTAGATGATGAAATTGAGAATTCAATATATATAAAAAATTAATACTTCTTGAATAACCAATGATCATCATATCTTAGCAGCTCGTACCTTTAGATTCTTGAACCACCGGCTTGAATAACCCGGGTGGCTGTGTTGTCGAATAATTGAGCCGGTGAAGAAAACCAGGCTAACTTGTAATATTGAAACAAAAACTAAAGGGCAAGCAACATAATTTAACTCTATATTCAAAAAGTTAGGGGTTTCTGATTCGAATACGATCAGCAAACCGTACCAAAGGGGTTAAGCTAAGGTTCGAATACGACCATATAGCCCCCAGTGGCTTTGGCGTTGCGCCGATCAAGAGGGTACCGACAACTATGTTCTCTTTGGTTCGAATATGATCTATGTTTGAACAGGAAGCCCCCAAATGACCTTAAGAGGTTTTTAACGAACCTGATTTGAATATGATCCAAGTCGGACTCAAAAGGGGTTAAGCTATGATTTGGATACGATCAAGAAGCCCCCAAGTGAGTTTGGCCTTGAGCCGATCAAGAGGGTTACGACAACTATGTTCTCTTTGGTTCGAATATGACCTATGTTTGAACAGGAAGCCCCCAAGTGACCTTGATATTTGCAGATAGATTCAGATACGATCATAAGCTGGACCAAAAAGGTTAAACTTGATTCAAATATGATCATCTCCTTAATAGTCATTTGAAAATAAGAAATAACAAAAATGCATAGTCTTCTTTTTTAAAAAAGAAAAGAGACCGATGGTCTTACTTTATTGCTTATCATAGTATATACAATGTGAACGTATGTACATGATGAGAGCCGGTGGCTCAGGTGTAGTATGGTCGGAAGTTGAGCAATGTTCCACGGTCGGCGGGTCTCTTCCTCCGACTTACGTGAATCTTGGTGCTCTCGAACGTCAATGAGGTAATATGACCCGTTGTTCAAATTCTTACTGACCACAAAAGGTCCTTCCCAAGGCAGGGATAGCTTGTGCGCATCTGACAGATCCTGGATGAGTCGGAGCACCAAGTCGCCTTCTTGAAAAGTCCTGGACTTAACCCGGCGGCTGTGATAACGACGCAGGTCCTGTTGATAAATTGCTGACCGTGCCGCCGCTAGGTCTCTTTCTTCGTCTAATAAGTCAAGCGCATCCTGTCTGGCTTTTTCATTGTTAGCTTCAACATAAGCCGCCACATGGGGCGAGTCATGACGGATGTCACTGGGCAATACTGCTTCTGCTCCATAAACCATGAAGAAGGGTGTGTAACCCGTAGACCTGTTGGGCGTAGTATTGATGCTCCATAACACTGAGGGTAACTCCTCTACCCAACAACCCGATGTTCGTTGTAAAGGAACCATAAGCCGGGGTTTTAGCCCTTTCAGAATTTCCTGATTGGCTCTCTCAGCTTGACCATTGGATTGAGGATGAGCTCCAAAGAAACATCAAGCCGGATGTGCTCAAGCTGATAAAATTCTTCCATAGCCCCTTGGGATAGATTAGTGCCATTGTCTGTGATAATACTGTGTGGAAAACCGAAACGGAAGATTACTTTTTTCATGAACTAAACCGCCGTGGCTGCATCACACTTACTCACAGGTTCCGCCTCAACCCATTTGGTGAACTTATCAACAGCCACCAAGAGATGTGTCTTTTTATCCTTAGACCTTTTGAAAGGTCCCACCATGTCAAGCCTGTTGGGGAACGTAGTAATTTCAAAAAAATTCCTACGCACACGCAAGATCATGGTGATGCATAGCAACGAGATGGGAGAGTGTGATCTACGTACCCTTGTAGACCGACAGCGGAAGCGTTAACACAACGCGGTTGATGTAGTTGTACGTCTTCACGGCCCGACCGATCGAGCACCGAAACTACGGCACCTCTGAGTTTTAGCACAGGTTCAGCTCGATGACGATCCCCGGACTCCGATCCAGCAAAGTGTCGGGGAAGAGTTTCGTCAGCACGATGGCGTGGTGACGATCTTGATGTACTACCATCACAGGGCTTCGCCTAAGCACCGCTACAATATTATCGAGGATTATGGTGGAAGGGGGCACCGCGCACGGCTAAGAATATGATCACATGGATCAACTTGTGTGTCTATGGGGTGCCCCCTGCCCCCGTATATAAAGGAGCAAGGGGGAGGCCGGCCGGCCCTTGTGGGCGCGCCAAGGAGGAGTAGGATTCCTACTCCTAGTTGGAGTAGGTTTCCACCTTTCCTAGTCCAACTAGGAGAAGAGGGGAAAAGGGGGGAAGAGGGGAAGGAAGGGAGAGAGGGGCCGCGCCCCAAACCCCTTGTCCAATTCGGACTGGGCTTGGGAGGGGCGCGCGCCACCTCCTGGTCCTTTCCACTAAGGCCCATTAAGGCCCATTGCTTCTTCCTCGTATTCCCGTAACTCCCCGGTACCTCCGAAAATACCCGAATCACTCGGAACCTTTCCGATGTCCGAATATAGTCGTCCAATATATCGATCTTTACGTCTCGACCATTTCGAGACTCCTCGTCATGTCCCCAATCTCATCCGGGACTCCGAACTCCTTCGGTACATAAAAACTCATAAACTCATAATATAACTGTCATCGAAACCTTAAGCGTGCGGACCCTACGGGTTCGAGAACAATGTAGACATGACCGAGACACGTCTCCGATCAATAACCAATAGCGGAACCTGGATGCTCATATTGGCTCCCACATATTCTACGAAGATCTTTATCGGTCAGACCGCATAACAACATACTTTGTTCCCTTTGTCATCGGTATGTTACTTGCCCGAGATTTGATCATCGGTATCTCAATACCTAGTTCAATCTCGTTACCGGCAAGTCTCTTTACTCGTTCTGTAATACATCATCTCGCAACTAACTCATTAGTTGCAATGCTTGCAAGGCTTATGTGATGTGCATTACCGAGAGGGCCCAGAGATACCTCTCCGACAATCGGAGTGTAAAATCCTAATCTCGAAATACGCCAACCCAACATTTACCTTTGGATACACCTGTAGAGCTCCTTTATAATCACCCAGTTACATTGTGACGTTTGGTAGCACACAAAGTGTTCCTCCGGCAAACGGGAGTTGCATAATCTCATAGTCATAGGAACATGTATAAGTCATGAAGAAAGCAATAGCAACATACTAAATGATCGGGTTCTAAGCTAATGGAATGGGTCATGTCAATCACATCATTCTTCTAATGATGTGATCCTGTTAATCAAATAACAACTCTTTTGTTCATGGTTAGGAAACATAACCATCTTCGATTAACGAGCTAGTCAAGTAGAGGCATACTAGTGACACTCTGTTTGTCTATGTATTCACACATGTATTATGTTTCCGGTTAATACAATTATAGCATGAATAATAAACATTTATCATGAAATAAGGAAATAAATAATAACTTTATTATTGCCTCTAGGGCATATTTCCTTCAGTCTCCCACTTGCACTAGAGTCAATAATATAGTTCACATCGCCATGTGATTCAACACTAATAGTTCACATCACCATGTGATTAACACCCATAGTTCACATCTCATGTGACCAACACCCAAAGGGTTTACTAGAGTCAGTAATCTAGTTCACATCACTATGCGATTAACACCCAAAGAGTACTAAGGTGTGATCATGTTTTGCTTGTGAGATAATTTTAGTCAATGGGTCTGTCACATACAGATCCGTAAGTATTTTGCGAATTCTATTTATACAATGCTCTGCACGGAGCTACTCTAGCTAATTGCTCCCACTTTCAATATGTATCTAGATCGAGACTTAGAGTCATCCAGATAAGTGTCAAAACTTGCATCGACGTAACCCTTTACGGCGAACCTTTTTGTCACCTCCATAATTGAGAAATATTCCACTAGATATTTTTGAACGCTGTCCAGTGATCTACTCCTAGATCACTATTGTACTCCCTTGCCAAACCAGTGCAGGGTATACAATAGATCTGGTACACAGCATGACATACTTTATAGAACCTATGGCCAAGGCATAGGGAATGACTTTCATTCTCATTCTATTTTCTGCCGTGGTCGCGTTTTGAGCCTTACTCAATTTCACACCTTGTAACATAGGCAAGAATTCTTTCTTTGACTGTTCCATTTTGAACTACTTCAAAATCTTGTCAAGGTATGTACTCATTGAAAAAACTTATCAAGCGTCTTGATCTATCTCTATAGATCTTGAAGCTCAATATGTAAGCAGCTTCACCGAGGTTTTCTTTGAAAAAATCCTTTCAAACACTCCTTTATGCTTTACAGAATAATTCTACATTATTTCCAATCAACAATATGTCATACACATATACTTATCAGAAATGCTGTAGTGCTCCCACTCACTTTCTTGTAAATACAGGCTTCACTGCAAGTCTGTATAAAACTATATGCTTTGATCAACTTATCAAAGCGTATATTCCAACTCCGAGATGCTTGCACCAGTCCATAGATGGATCGCTGGAGCTTGCATATTTTGTTAGCACCTTTAGGATTGACAAAACCTTCTGGTTGCATCATATACAACTCTTCTTTAATAAATCTATTAAGGAATGCAGTTTTGTTTATCCATTTGCCAGATTTCATAAAATGCGGCAATTGCTAACATGATTTGGACAGACTTAAGCATCGCTACGAGTGAGAAAATTTCATCATAGTCAACACCTTGAACTTTGTCAAAAACCTTTTTCGACAAGTCTAGCTTTGTAGATAGTAACACTACTATCAGCGTCCGTCTTCCTCTTGAAGATCCATTTATTTTCTATGGCTTTCCGATCATCGGGCAAATCCATCAAAGTCCATACTTTGTTCTCATACATGGATCATATCTCAGATTTCGTGGCCTCAAACCATTTCGCGGAATCTGGGCTCATCATCGCTTCCTCATAGTTCGCAAGTTCGTCATGGTCTAGTAACATGACTTCCAGAACAGGATTACCGTACCACTCTGATGCGGATCTCACTCTGGTTTACCTACGAGATTCGGTAGTAACTTGATCTGAAGTTACATGATCATCATCATTAGCTTCCTCACTAATTGGTGTAGTAGTCACAAGAACAGATTTCTGTGATGAACTACTTTCCAATAAGGGAGAAGGTACAATTACCTTATCAACTTTTCTACTTTCCTCCTACTCACTTCTTTCGAGAGAAACTCCTTCTCCAGAAAGTTTCCAAATTTAGCAAAAAATCTTGCCTTCGGATCTGTGATAGAAGGTGTATCCAATAGTTTCCTTTGGATATCCTATGAAGACGCACTTCTCCGATTTAGGTTTGAGCTTATCAAGTTGAAACTTTTTCACATAAGCATTGCAACCTCAAACTTTAAGAAACGACAGCTTAGGTTTCTTGCTAAACCATAGTTCATACGGTGTCATCTCAAACGGACTTAGATGGTGCCCTATTTAACGTGAATGTAGCTGTCTCTAATGCATAACCCCAAAACAATAGCGGTAAATCTGTAAGAGACATCATAGATTGCACCATATCAAATAAAGTACGATTACGACGTTCGAACACACCATTACACTGTGGTGTTCCAGGTGGCGTGAGTAGTGAAACTATTTCACATTGTTCTAACTGAAGACCAAACTCGTAATTCAAATACTCTTCTCCACGATCAGATCGTAGAAACTTTATTTTCTTGTTACGATGATTTTCTACTTCACTCTGAAATTCTTTGAACTTTTCAAATGTTTCAGACTTATGTTTCATCAAGTAGATATACTCACATCTGCTCAAATCATCTGTGAAGAACAGAAAATAATGATACCTGTCGCGAGCCTCAATATTCATCGGACCACATACATCAGTATGTATGATATCCAACAAATCTGTTGCTTGCTCCATTGTTCCGAAGAACGGAGTCTTAGTCATCTTGCCCATAAGGCATGGTTCGCAAGCATCAACTGATTCATAACCAAGTGATTCCAAAAGCCCATCAGCATGGAGTTTCTTCATGCGCTTTACACCAATATGACCTAAACGGCAGTGCCACAAATAAGTTGCACTATCATTATTAACTTTGCATCTTTTGGTTTCAATATTATGATTATGTGTATCACTACGATCGAGATCCAATGAACTATTTTCATTGGGTGTGTAACCATATAAGGTTTTATTCATGTAAACAGAACAACAATTTATTCTATTACTTAAATGAATAACCGTATTACAATAAACATGATCAAATCATATTCATGCTCAACGCAAACACCAAATAACACTTATTTAGGTTCAACACTAATCCTGAAAGTATAGGGAGTGTGCGATGATGATCATATCAATCTTGGAACCACTTCCAACACACATCATCACTTCACCCTTAACTAGTCTCTGTTTATTCTGCAACTCCCGTTTCAAGTTATTAATCTTAGCAACTGAACTAGTATCAAATACTGAGGGGTTGCTATAAACACTAGTAAAGTACACATCAATAACATGTATATAAAATATACTTATGTTCACTTTGCCATCCTTTTTATCTGCCAATCACTTGGGGTAGTTCTGCTTCCAGTGACCAGTCCCTTTGCAGTAGAAGCACTTAGTCTCAGGCTTAGGATCAGACTTGGGCTTCTTCACTTGAGCAGCAACTTGCTTGCCGTTCTTCTTGAAGTTCCTCTTCTTCCCTTTGCCCTTTTCTTGAAACTAGTGGTCTTGTCAACCATCAACACTTGATGTTTTTCTTGATTTCTACCTTCGTTGATTTCAGCATCACGAAGAGCTTGGGAATCGTTTCAGTTATCCCTTGCATATCATAGTTCATCACAAAGTTCTACTAACTTGGTGATGGTGACTAGAGAATTCTGTCAATCACTATCTTATCTGGAAGATTAACTCCCACTTGATTCAAGCGATTGTAGTACCCAGACAATCTGAGCACATGCTCACTAGTTGAGCGATTCTCCTCCATCTTTTAGCTATAGAGCTTGTTGGAGACTTCATATCTCTCAACTCGGGCATTTGCTTGAAATATTAACTTCAACTCCTGGAACATCTCATATGGTCCATGACGTTCAAAACGTCTTTGAAGTCCCGATTCTAAGCCATTAAGCATGGTGCACTAAACTATCAAGTAGTCATCATATTGAGCTAGCCAAACGTTCATAACGTCTGCATCTGCTCCTGCAATAGGTCTGTCACCTAGCGGTGCATCAAGGACATAATTCTTCTGTGCAGCAATGAGGATAAACCTCAGATCACGGATCCAATCCGCATCATTGCTACTAACATCTTTCAACACAATTTTCTCTAGGAACATATCAAAATAAACACAGGGAAGCAACAACGCGAGCTATTGATCTATAACGTAATTTGCAAAATACTACCAGGACTAAGTTCATGATAAATTTAAGTTCAATTTAATCATATTACTTAAGAACTCCCACTTAGATAGACATCCCTCTAATCCTCTAAGTGATCATGTGATCCAAATCAACTAAACCATGTCTGATCATCACGTGAGATGGAGTAGTTTCATTGGTGAACATCACTATGTTGATCATATCTACTATATGATTCACGCTCGACCTTTCGGTCTCCGTGTTCTGAGGCCATATCTGTATATGCTTGGCTCGTCAAGTATAACGTGAGTATTCCGCGTGTGTAACTGTTTTGCACCCGTTGTATTTGAACGTAGAGCCTATCACACCCGATCATCACGTGGTGTCTCAGCACGAAGAACTTTCGCAACGGTGCATACTCAAGGAGAACACTTCTTGATAATTAGTGAGAGATCATCTTAAAATGCTACCGTCAATCAAAGCAAGATAAGATGCATAAAAGATAAACATCACATGCAATCAATATAAGTGATATGATATGGCCATCATCATCTTGTGCTTGTGATCTCCATCTTCGAAGCATCGTCGTGATCACCATCGTCACCGGCGCGACACCTTGATCACCATCGTAGCATCGTTGTCGTCTCGCCAATCTTATGCTTCCACGACTATCGCTACCGCTTAGTGATAAAGTAAAGCATTACAACACAATTGCATTGCATACAATAAAGCGACAACCATATGGCTCCTGCCAGTTGCCGATAACTCTGTTACAAAACATGATCATCTCATACAATAAAATTTAGCATCATGTCTTGACCATATCACATCACAACATGCCCTGCAAAAACAAGTTAGACGTCCTCTACTTTGTTGTTGCAAGTTTTACGTGGCTGCTACGGGCTTAAGCAAGAACCAATCTTACCTACGCATCAAAACCACAACGATAGTTTGTCAAGTTGGTGCTGTTTTAACCTTCGCAAGGACCGGGCGTAGCCACACTCGGTTCAACTAAAGTTGGAGAAACTGTCACCCGCTAGCCACCTTTGTGCAAAGCACGTCGGGAGAACCGGTCTCGCGTAAGCGTACGCGTAATGTCGGTCCGGGTGGCTTCGTCCAACGATACCGCCGAACCAAAGTATGACATGCTGGTAAGCAGTATGACTTATATTGCCCACAACTCACTTGTTTTCTACTCGTGCATATAACATCAACACATAAAACCTAGGCTCTGATACCACTGTTGAGGAACGTAGTAATTTCAAAAAAATTCCTACGCACACGCAAGATCATGGTGATGCATAGCAACGAGATGGGAGAGTGTGATCTACGTACCCTTGTAGACCGACAGCGGAAGCGTTAACACAACGCGGTTGATGTAGTTGTACGTCTTCACGGCCCGACCGATCGAGCACCGAAACTACGGCACCTCTGAGTTTTAGCACAGGTTCAGCTCGATGACGATCCCCGGACTCCGATCCAGCAAAGTGTCGGGGAAGAGTTTCGTCAGCACGACGGCGTGGTGACGATCTTGATGTACTACCGTCGCAGGGCTTCGCCTAAGCACCGCTACAATATTATCGAGGATTATGGTGGAAGGGGGCACCGCACACGGCTAAGAATATGATCACGTGGATCAACTTGTGTGTCTATGGGGTGCCCCCTGCCCCGTATATAAAGGAGCAAGGGGGAGGCCAGCCGGCCCTTGTGGGCGCGCCAAGGAGGAGTAGGATTCCTACTCCTAGTTGGAGTAGGTTTCCACCTTTCCTAGTCCAACTAGGAGAAGGGGGGAAAAGGGGGGAAGAGGGGAAGGAAGGGAGAGAGGGGCCGCGCCCCAAACCCCTTGTCCAATTCGGATTGGGCTTGGGAGGGGCGCGCGCCAACTCCTGGTCCTTTCCACTAAGACCCATTAAGGCCCATTGCTTCTTCCTCGTATTCCCGTAACTCCTCGGTACCTCCAAAATACCCGAATCACTCGGAACCTTTCCGATGTCCGAATATAGTCGTCCAATATATCGATCTTTACGTCTCGACCATTTTGAGACTCCTCGTCATGTCCCCGATCTCATCCGGGACTCCGAACTCCTTCGGTACATCAAAACTCATAAACTCATAATATAACTGTCATCGAAACCTTAAGCGTGCGGACCCTACGGGTTCGAGAACAATGTATACATGACCGAGACACGTCTCCGGTCAATAACCAATAGCGGAACCTGGATGCTCATATTGGCTCCCACATATTCTATGAAGATCTTTATCGGTCAGACCGCATAACAACATACTTTGTTCCCTTTATCATCGGTATGTTACTTGCCCGAGATTTGATCGTCGATATCTCAATACCTAGTTCAATATCGTTACCGGCAAGTCTCTTTACTCGTTCCGTAATACATCATCTCGCAACTAACTCATTAGTTGCAATGCTTGCAAGGCTTATGTGATGTGCATTACCGAGAGGGCCCAGAGATACCTCTCCGACAATCGGAGTGACAAATCCTAATCTCGAAATACGCCAACCCAACATTTACCTTTGGAGACACCTGTAGAGCTCCTTTATAATCACCCAATTACGTCGTGACGTTTGGTAGCACACAAAGTGTTCCTCCGGTAAACGGGAGTTGCATAATCTCATAGTCATAGGAACATGTATAAGTCATGAAGAAAGCAATAGCAACATACTAAACGATTGGGTGCTAAGCTAATGGAATGGGTCATGTCAATCACATCATTCTTCTAATGATGTGATCCCGTTAATCAAATAACAACTCTTTTGTTCATGGTTAGGAAACATAACCATCTTCGATTAACGAGCTAGTCAAGTAGAGGCATACTAGTGACACTCTGTTTGTCTATGTATTCAGACATGTATTATGTTTCCGGTTAATACAATTCTAGCATGAATAATAAACATTTATCATGATATAAGGAAATAAATAATAACTTTATTATTGCCTCTAGGGCATATTTCCTTCAAAGCCCCCAGACTGCAAACGGCCAAGTGATTGGTATCATCCGGAGCTCTTGAGCCGGCACATGCGCTCGTCATGCAAATTTTTGACACCCGTCACATCTACTGACCAGATCTTCTGCATCAGCGTGAGCCATCAACCAGTAAAAACCGTGACGAAACACCTTGGCCACTAAAGATTTTGACCCGGCGTGATGACCACAATCGCCTTCATGGATCTCATGAAGGATTTCTTCACCTTCTTCGGGGGAAACACACCGTTGAAACGCTCCGGAAACACTGCGATGAAATAACTCTCCATCCGAAATCGTCATGGACTTAGATCGCCGGGTTATCTGCCGAGCCAGAATCTCATCCGCTGGCAACTCTCCCCGGGTCATGTAAGCCAAGAATGGCACCGTCCAATCTGGGATGACATGAAGAGACGCCACCAACCGTGCCTCCGGGTCAGGAACAGCTAAATCTTCTTCTGTGGGCAATTTGATAGAGGGGTTATGCAAAACATCTAAAAAGGTGTTGGGTGGTGCCGGCTTACGTTGAGGCCCCGGCCGACTTAAAGCATCAGCTGCTTCATTCTTTCGACGGTCAATGTGTTCCACCTGATAACCTTTAAAATATCCTGCAATAGCATCGACCTCTCGGCGATAAGCCACCATGAGAGGGTCTTTGGAATCCCACTTGCCAGATACTTGCTGCGCCACTAGATCCGAGTCGCCAAGACATCTGACCTGGCTCAAGCTCATCTCCTTTGGCACTCGAAGACCATGGAGCAATGCTTCATACTCTGCCGCGTTGTTTGTGCATGGAAACATCAACTGTAACACATAGCAAAACTTATCACCTCGTGGGGAAGTTAATACGACTCCAGCCCCCGAGCCTTCCAATTGCCCGGATCCATCAAAATGAATAGTCCAATATGTGTTGTCTGGCTTCTCTTCTGGCATCTGCATCTCTGTCCAATCATTGATAAAGTCAACCAGGGCTTGAGACTTAACTGCGGTACGTGGAACATACTTCAACCCATGAGACCCAAGCTCAATTGCCCACTTGGCAACCCGCCCCGTGGCTTCTCTGTTTTGAATAATGTCTCCCAAAGGAGTAGAGCTATCCATAGTGATTGGATGTCCCTGAAAGTAATTCTTAAGCTTTCGGCTTGCTATGAACACCCCATAAACAAGGTTCTGCCAATGTGGATATCGTTGCTTAGATTCAATTAGCACTTCACTGACATAATAAACCGGCCGCTGAACCGGATGCTCTTTGCCAGCCTCCTTGCGCTCTACCACCATAGCCACACTAACAGCCCGTGAGTTGGCAGCCACATATAACAATAGCGGCTCTTTCTCAATTGGAGCAGCTAGGACCGGCGGCTCAGCCAGTTGTGCCTTCAGATCCTCAAAAGCGGCGTTCGCAGCATCGCTCCAAACAAAAACATCTGTTTTCTTCATCAACTGATACAGGGGCATAGCTTTTTCTCCTAACCGGCTTATGAACCAGCTCAAAGCGGCCACACGACCCGCCAGTCGTTGAACATCATTGACGCAGGTTGGTTTGGCTAGAGATGTAATTGCCTTGATTTTCTCCGGTTAGCTTCAATACCCCGGTTAGACACAAGAAAACCCAAGAGCTTGCTGGCTGGCACTCCAAAAACACATTTGGTCAGGTTAAGCATCATCTTGTACACCCGAAGATTATCAAAAGTCTCTTTCAGGTCTGTGACCAAGGTTCCCTCTTCCCTGGATTTCACCACTATATCATCCACATAGGCATGAACATTGCGCCCAATTTGATTGTGAAGACAATTCTGTACACACCGCTGGTAAGTCGCCTGGGCACTCTTAAGCCCAAAAGGCATAGACACATAGTAGAAAGCCCCAAAAGGAGTTATAAACGCTGTCTTCTCTTGATCCTTGACTGCCATCTTAATCTGATGATAACCGGAGTAAGCATCTAAGAAACTCAATTGTGCGCAACCCGCCGTAGCATCAATGATCTGATCAATACGGGGAAGAGCAAAAGGATCAGCCGGATAAGCTTTGTTCAAGTCTGTGTAATCTACACACATACGCCAGGTGCCATTCTTTTTTAGTACCAACACCGGGTTAGCTAACCATTCTGGGTGAAAGACCTCCACAATGAACCCGGCTGCCAAGAGCCGGGCCACTTCTTCTCCGATGGCCTTGCGCCTTTCTTCATTGAACCATCGGAGAATCTGTCTAACAGGTTTAAACTTTGGATCGATATTAAGAGTGTGCTCAGCGAGTTCCCTTGGGAAACCCGGCATGTCTGAAGGTTTCCATGCAAAGATGTCCCGATTCTCACGGATGAACTAGATGAGTGCGCTTTCCTATTTCGGATCCAAGTTTGCACTGATGATGAACTGTTTGGATGAATCGCCAGGCACAAAGTCAACCTTCTTAGTATCATCAGCTGATTTGAATTTTAACTCCGGCTCATGCTCTGTCGTTGGTTTCTTTAATGACGTCATGTCCGCCGGGTCAACATGATCCTTGTAGAATTTCAACTCCTCTGTTGCACAAACAGATTCAGCATAGGCAGTATCGGAGTAATGGGCCACGGGTAGACCAACCCGAGTCCCATAACCTTTCAAGACATCGGGGCAGGCTGCGCCCCTCAAGACCCCAGGGCGAAGAGCCATCTCCTGAAGAGTCGACGGCAGGGCGGCCGACTGCCCGCTCACGACCGAGTTCCAGGGACGACTTCCAGAGAAGCCGGCTTTGGGGAGTCGGCCGGTGACTCCAGCAAACCCATGACCTCATCAAAGGGGATGGGGTAGAGGTGTGGCTACAGTGAAGCCCACTCCCGCCCCTTACCAAGGGTAGGCATGGCCACAGCACGCCGTACCCGGGAAGATCTCTGTGCGGCGTGGCACTGTTGCCCGGCCGGCCCTGACATCAGCACCACAGTACCATGTCCTGCGCCCACGATGGCTTGTCTGTACGGCCTGGAGGCAGCGGGGCCCACCAGTCAGCGAGACCTCGGGAGACGGCGGGAGAACCGCCAGTCGGACCCATCGGGAGTCGGCCCAGGGGAGTCGGCCGAGCCCTCCCCCGGGGCCCATGCGCCATTAATCAAGATGAGATGGGGAGTGGCCATAGTGATCGCCCGCCAGGCGGCGGGGCTATTGCCACGACCCCATGACCAAGCCCGCGTCATCAGAAGCACGGCTACAGTAATCAGCAGTCGGCAAGACCCGCCCGCGGCGGACGCGGCCTGTCGGCTCCGTACCAGACCAGTCGGCAGGCCCCAGCAGTCGGCGGAGAAGTCAGAGGTCGGAGGCACTGACGGATGGGCCAGTGCCCAGTCGAATTAGCATTGTACCCCTGGGGGGTAGGCCTATATAACCCCCAGGGCACCCATGCAAAGGGTTGGATCCCAGTAGTTCTAGACCATACCAGATAGAAGGAGAGAGCTAGCATTGCCCTCTTCTACCACCAGAAACAGCTCAAGGAGCAACCGTGTAAACACTTGGCCATAGTGATCATGCGGAGACCCCGCAGAGCAGCAGTAGGGGTATTATCTCCCTGGAGAGCCCCGAAGCTGGGTAAGATTCGCCGGCGTGCATGTCTTCGCCTCATCCTGTTTCCAGGCACCGACGACGTTCTACTCGCCCCCACCATGATAAGCCATCCGTTGGCATATGTCGCACCAAACCCCTGACATTTGGCGCCCACTGTGGGGCATGGTGCACCGCCGTCTGGAGATCTGTTCTGGACGGGAACCCTTTTCCTCCCTGGCGAGCGCAGCCAGCTAGGCACACCAGGCGAGGTATGCATCGACGCGCTGCGCGGCGTTGAGATCGCCTGCGCAGCCAGCTCCTTCGCCGAACTCGTCGGCGAGGTCCGCCTCTCCGACGAACCTGCGTCCGACATAGGCGCGGGCGACCCCGAAAACCTCCTCGCAGGCCTCCTCGATCAACTCCACGTTTCCGGCGAGCCTGTCGTAGACTTGGAGTCCGTAGGCTCCACCGACCCGATGCTGGTCGACTCCGACACCGTGTCGATCGACGCGTTTCCCACCAACGTGGTGGTCTACGACGAACCTCTCCCCCACGCAGAGAGCGACGGAAGCATCATCACTCAGGTGCTAGTCATCAGTCATGATGAGTTCCCTGGCGAAGGAGCGCCCGATTCACTCGGCGCAACGCTGCAAGACCTGACTGCACCCATTCCGGAAGATGCTGACGCGGAGACATTAGAAGCGCGCCGCCTTCAGCTTGTTGAAGGCGCGAAGAAGCTGGCCAGCATGAGATGCTTGTCAGAAGCTTACCAGCGGGAGATGGATCGCGCCGTTGGCGGCTCACCGGCCCCAGCAGGGCCCAGCCGCCTTGGCGCGGTCCAGCAGCACGGCGTAGCCATCGCCAGCCTGTTTGGGGCTAGCCGCCCCGTGTACGCCACACCGGCAGAGAACATCCGAGCCGCCCAGGCGGCAGCGGATGAGCTGGACAATTTCAAGGGCGAAGAACGCCGCCTCATGATGGAGCGAGTCCAGCGGCTCCTCGACGCGGCCGCCGCGCAGAACGAGGCCGGCTGCCGCACGGAGGCGCCGCGACGGCCAAACGATGACCCGCACCGAGATCAAGGCGCGACGTCTCGGACGCCGACTGGCAGCACCCGAGGAAGAAAGGACAAGGAGCCCGCTGTCAGCCACAGTCGGACTCGCATTACCATAGAGCGCGACCGAGATGGCCGCCTGAGAGCAGTGGAACGACGGGACGACTGTCTGCCTCCCCCTCCCCACAAGGAGAGGCGAGTCACCCCGCCGCCTGTTGACCATCCGACTCTTGGTGACCGCCTTGGCCGCCGAGAGGGAGTTGGAGAGAATGACACCCGCCACCTGATCGACCGACTTCACCGGTCCCTGGCGCTGGAAGAAGAAGACGAGCTGGGTCTGCCTTGTTTCGGGCCCCGCATTCGGGACGAGCCCTTTCCCAGAGGGTTCACGCTCCCAAGAGACACGCCCAAGTATACCGGCTCTGTGAAGCCGGAAGACTGGCTAGTCGACTACTCCACGGCTGTCAGCATAGCAAACGGCAGCAAGCGTGTCGCCGTAAAGTACATTCCGCTCATGCTCCAGGGCACGGCCCGGACATGGCTGAATAGCCTGAAGCCCCGCAGCATCAACAGCTGGGTCGACTTCACTGAAGCGTTCGTCCTCAACTTCACCAGCACGTACAAGCGTCCTCCCAAGCCTCGTCAGCTCTCCTTGTGCGTGCAAGGTCCTGACAAGTCGACTCACGACTACCTCACGCGTTGGGCTGAGCTCCGGAACTCCTACGAGGGCGTGCACGAGGTGCCGGCCATCGAGTACTTCACAGCCAGGTGCCGAGAAGGCACCCTCCTCAAGCACAAGCTCCTCTGCGACGAGCCAGAAACCCTCGACGAGCTGCTGATCATAGCGGACAAGTACGCCACGGCCGACTCCTCCATGAAGGCGGAAATTCAAATCAGCATGACTGGCAAAGTGGCTCCTCAGGCTCCAAGAACTCCGGCGGCAGACGCCGGCCGGCAACAACAGCAGGGCAAAAACAAGCGCAAGGCCCCGCAGCCGGCTTCCGACAGCTGGTAGGTCGCGACTGTTGAAGCCCAGCAGCCAGAAGAGCAGGCTCCGCTCAAGCGACAAAAAGGCGGAAAGCTGAACTGGTTGCCGGCCTTCTCCTATGAGCAGACCTTGGATGGACCTTGCAAGTTCCACAGCAGCGCGAAGCCGTCGAATCACACCACCCGGAAGTGCCACTGGCTCACCAGGATCGCCAAGGGAGACGGCCTCCTGCCACCTCGCCTGCTGGGCAGCCGCCTCCGCCCCAGCAGCCGGCAGTCAGGCCAGTCGGCGCAGTACAAGACGAATACCCTGAAGAGCATGGAGCCTATGTGGTGTTCACCAGTGTGGCTAATGATCGACGCAGCAGGCGGCTGCAACGACAAGAGGTGAACGCAGTAGCCTCAGAGACGCCAGAGTTCATGCACTGGTCTGAGAAGCCCATCAGCTGGAGCAGGGCAGACCACCCAGAAGTGATGCCGAGTCCGGTCTCCTACGCCTTGGTCCTGGACGCCACCTTTGCCACGGACAAACGGGCCGCGTGTTTCTCGCAAGTTCTGATAGACGGGGGCAGCAGCATCAATATCCTGTACAAGGACACCATGGAGAAGTTAGGAATCAAACAAAGACAGCTTCAGAACAGCCGGACTGTGTTCCACGGCATTGTTCATGGGCTTTCCTGCTCACCAATCGGCAAGATCCTGATTGACGTCCTCTTTGGGGACAAAGATCACTTCCGAAGAGAGCCTGTTTGGTTCGAGGTGGTGGACCTTGAGAGCCCATACCATGCGCTACTTGGCCGACCCGCCTTGGCCAAGTTCATGGCGGTCCCCCACTACGCCTACCTCAAGATGAAGATGCCTAGTTCCAGGGGAATTCTGACTGTGGCCGGTGACTACCGGAAGTCGTCCGCTTGTGCGGCCGAGAGCAGTCGGCTGGCCGAGTCCCTGGTGGTCGCAGCCGAGAAGCGACTCCTTGAACGAGTTGTGGCGATGGCCGGCAAGCAGCCGGAGATATCGCCCAACCCAAAGGAGTCAGAAGCCGAAGGTTCGTTCAAGCCGGCTAAAGAGACAAAGAAGATACCCTTGGATCCGGAGCACCCAGAGAGGTACGCCGTCGTAGGTGCAAACCTCGACAGCAAATAGGAAGGCGAGCTCGCCAATTTCCTCCGTGAGAATTGGGACATCTTCGCATGGTCTCCCAAAGACATGCCAGGTGTACCGACGGATTTCGCCGAGCACAAGTTGCATGTCCGGTCTGATGCAAAGCCGGTCAGGCAGCCCCTGCGCCGCTTATCAGAAGAGAAGAGAAGAGTTGTCGGAGAAGAAATAGCCCGACTCCTAGCAGCCGGCTTCATTATGGAAGTTTTCTTTCCAGAATGGCTGGCAAATCCGGTCCTGGTACTAAAGATGAACAAGCAGTGGCGAATGTGTATTGACTACACGAGCCTCAACAAGGCCTGCCCCAAGGACCCATTTGCTCTGCCGAGAATTGATCAGGTGATGGACTCCATAGCCGGATGCGAGCTGCTGAGTTTCTTGGATGCGTACTCAGGATATCACCAGATCAAGCTGAACCTGGCTGACAGATTGAAGACCGCCTTCATCATGCCGTTTGGAGCATTCTGCTACCTCACCATGACGTTCGGCTTGAGGAATGCCGGCGCCACCTTTCAGCGTTGCATGCAGAAGTGCCTCCTCAAGCAGCTCGGCAGGAACGCCCACGTCTATGTAGATGACGTGGTGGTGAAGACGGAAAAGCATGGAACACTGTTGGAAGACCTCAAGGAGACCTTTGAGAACCTACGCCAGTTCTAGATCAAGCTCAACCCCGAGAAGTGTGTCTTCGGAGTACCAACCGGCCAGCTGCTAGGTTTCCTGGTCTATGAACGCGGCATAGAATGCAACCCAGTAAAAATCAAGGCCATCGAGAGAATGGATGTACCCAGCCGACTGCTGGATGTGCAGAAGTTCACCGGCTGCTTAGGATCCATCAGCCGATTCATCAGTCGGCTGGGCGAGAAAGCTCTCCCCTTATACCAACTCATGAAGAAGACCACTTTTTTCGAGTGGAACCATAAGGCGGACGAAGCTTTTCACCAGTTGAAGAAGATGCTGACTACTCCACCCGTCCTGGCGGCTCTGACTCCTAAGGAACCTATGCTCCTGTACATCGCTACCACCAACCGGGTAGTCAGCACAGTCATTGTAGTAGAGCGCAAGGAGGAAGGCAAGGCGCTGCCTGTCCAGAGACCAGTATATTACCTGAGCGAGGTACTGTCGACCTCCAAGCAGAACTACCCCCACTACCAGAAGATGTGCTATGGTGTACACTTTGCTGCCAAGAAATTGAAGCCTTATTTTCAAGAGCATCCAATCACGATGGTCTGCACGGATCCACTTGCCGAGATCATCGGTAGCCGAGATGCTTCTGGTCGAGTGGCCAAGTGGGCCATAGAGTTGGCTCCTTACACCATCTACTACCATCCCCGCACCGCTATCAAATCACAAGCACTGTCCGACTTCCTCGTCGACTGGGCCGAGACCTAGTACCTGCCTCCAGCGCCTGACTCCACCCATTGGCGGATGCACTTCGACGGCTCCAAGATGCGCACCGGCTTGGGAGCCGGCGTCGTCCTCACCTCTCCCAAAGGTGACAAGCTCAAGTATGCCCTGCAAATCCATTTTGCCTCCTCCAACAACGTTGCCGAGTATGAGGCGCTCATTCACGGGCTCCGGCTTGCCAAAGAACTTGGCATCCGCCAGATCTTGTGTTATGGCGACTCGGACTTAGTGGTCTAGCAGTCATCTGGCGACTGGGACGCGAAAGACGCAAACATGGCGAGCTACCGTTTCCTCGTGCAGCAACTCAGCAGGTATTTCGAAGGGTGCGAGTTCCTCCATGTGCCAAGAAACGACAACGACCAAGCAGACGCCTTGGCACGAATCGGCTCTACCTGCCAAGCAATACCATCTGGCGTCGCCCTTCAACGCCTCCTCAAGCCGTCTGTCAAGCCTTCACCAGAATCAGACTCCATTTTTGTGCCGGCTCCTCCCAAAGACGGCGGATCCGACTCTAGAGCTCCGACAGATGGAACGGGGACTTTGGCGGATGACTCCAAAGCCGCCACAGTCGAGCCCGGCCCGGGGACTGCAGTGGCGGACTCGAAGATTCCAGAACTCGGCCCAAGGACCGTGCCAATTGGCCTGGGGACTTCATCAACCCAGCAAGCGGCTGTTGACTCCAACCCGCCGCCTCCCAGCCCAGCCGCCCTCGTCCAAGTCGCAGTTCTGGTAGTCGAAGAAATAGCAGCACCCTCATGGGCCCATCCCATCCTCAAATTCCTGGTGAACAAAGAGCTACCAAGTGATGAGACCTCAGCTCGGCAAGTACAACGCCGGGCGGCAGCCTATACCATAATCAACACAGAGCTGGTCAGGCGCAACGTCACTGGTGTCTACCAGCGCTGCGTAGAGCCAGAGCAAGGCCAGGTGATTCTCAAAGACATCCATCAAGGCGAATGCGGCCACCATGCGGCTTCAAGAGCACTCGTCGCCAAAGCCTTTCAGCACGGTTTCTTCTGGCCGACTGCCTTGGAAGAGGCCAAGGAGTTGGTCCAAAAATGCAAAGGGTGCCAGAAGTTCAGCTCCAAGCCGCACCAGCCGGCTTCTACGCTCAAGACCATCCCCATTGCCTGGCCTTTCGCAGTTTGGGGTCTAGACATGGTGGGACCATTCAAGACAGCACGAGGTGGTTTAACTCACCTACTTGTCGCAGTGGACAAGTTCACCAAGTGGGTGGAAGCGAAGCCAATTAAGAAACTGAACGGTCTGACTGCCGTGACCTTCATCACCGATATCACAATTCGGTATGGCATACCACACAGCATCATCACCGACAACGGCACAAACTTTGCCAAAGGCGCCTTGGCCCGTTTCTACGCAACACAGGGCATCCAACTGGACCTAGCGTCTGTCGCCCATCCGCAGTCAAACGGCCAAGTGGAGCGAGCAAACGGCCTCATCCTGTCTGGCATCAAGCCTCGGTTGATCGAGCCTCTGGAGTGCTCGGCTGGCTTCTGGCTCGACGAGCTACCAGCCGTCCTCTGGAGTCTACGCACGACTCCAAACAAGTCAACCGGCTTCACGCCCTTCTTCCTCGTCTACGGTGCCGAAGCCTTCATCCCAACGGACATAGAGTTTGACTCCCCACGAGTCACCATGTACACCGAGGAGGAAGCAGAAGAAGCACGACAAGACGGTGTCGATCTGCTAGAAGAGGGACGGCTGTTGGCACTCAGCCGGTCCAGCATCTACCAGCAGAGCCTGCGCCGATACCACAACAGGAAGGTCAGGCCAAGATCTTTCCAAGAAGGCGACCTTGTGCTCCGGCTGATCCAGCGAACAGCCGGCCAGCACAAGCTGTCGGCGCCTTGGGAAGGCCCTTTCATCATCAGCAAAGTACTGGGCAACGATTCCTACTACCTGATCGACGCTCAGAAGCCCCGAGCACGCAAGAGGGATGACTCCGGCAAGGAGACAGAGCGGCCATGGAATGCAAATCTCCTCGAAGATTTTACAGTTGATGCAGTATGTACCACGCTACCTTTTGTATTAAAGTACCAAGACTTCGGGCCCCCCGAGACGAGCTCGGGGACTGCCCTCTTTTGTCTGTATGATAAAAATTATGCCTACAAGTATGTTACTCTTTGTCATGCCGCTTGGCACCAGGCTCGACAAGTCGACCCGGGGACTTGCCGCCTTGCACTATGAAATGCTTCCTGCAGTCGGACAAGTAGTGTGTAAACACCTAAACCGTCTTCTGTCAGAAGCCGCAGCTCGCAGAGCGACTGTACGGTGGCAGAGGTAAGGTAGAATGGGTGTTCGCATGAAAAAGGGTTAAGGGCTAAAAGCATAAAACATAGCTCAATACGGCTTCCAGCCTTTCTTGCAAACCGACTCTCGGATAGTCGGATTGTCGTCTTCTATCCAACTTGCTCAAACAATCTTGAAATCGGCTAAGTACTTGCTTTCCCAAAGTAGCCTAGCACTTGATCCAGCAACAGTCCACAGAGCGGCTGTCCGATTGGCAAGGCAGGCAACTAAGAGAAAGCGGCAAAGGAAAAAAGCCAAAAGAACAATGAGCAAGAAAAGATATATATATATATATATATATATATATATATATTAACATAACATAGGCCTTTGGCCGAATTGCCGAGTAGAGGTTCAAAATACACCCCGCGGGTGGAATTGTGTGAATTAACAAGTTCTTCAAAGACTACTGAAGCAGATAAAATAAAAGATACAACGACAACTTAGGAGGCAGCAGACAGATTCGGAGGGTCGGAGGAGGCGCCAGCGTTAGGCGTCGGGGCAGCTGGCTGGCTAGTCTCGGCGTGATCACCTCCGGCGACAGTCGACTCGGTCGCACGCGGCTCGTTGCTGGAGGCGCGGTCGGGCTGAGGCTGGCCGTCTGCTCCGCCTTCTGGTGCCTCCGCCTCGCCTCCATCCTCCGCTTTATCCTCCTCCTCGACGCTGGAGCCAATCACCTCCGCCGAGTCTTCGCCGTAGTCTGGGTTCATCCCAAACCACTCCGACGGTACCTCCTCGTCGTCTTCAGACCGCTCGGGGACGAAGATGCTGGTGTCGGTGTACTCGGCGATCGCCGCAGCACGTTTGACGAGGGCGTCTTCTGCAGCCGCCAGCTCCGGCTGGGCCTCCGACCAAAGCGTGGCCAACCGGTCTAGATCCAGGCCCGGGTACCACGCCTTGATGAACTCCAAGGCCCGGCGCGCTCCAGCCCGGGCCGAAGAGCCCTTCCAGGCCTCAAGACGACCAGCCGCGACCTCCAGCCAGTTGGCCGTCAGGCTGGGGGTGCACGGAGCCTGCATATCTGGCCAAAGGGCAGCAATCGCCTGGGCACCGATGCGCTGGAGCCGGCGCAACATCCGTGAGCCGGCCGGAGGCGAGCCTCGATGCTCAGGATGTGCTCGTCAAGAGTCCGGGGGGCATCGGCGATGATCTCTACGCCCTCCCCCTCCGACCTTCACGGTCAGCCTCGATGGCTTGGATGGCGGCCTGCGACTGCCCAGGGAAGAAGTCTGCACAGACACGAAGAAACGAAGAAGCTAGTCAAAAACCAGGAGTCAGCACGATCTAAGTCGGCATCTCGAAAAAAGAAAACAAAGAGACTCACCATCAACGATGTCTTCAATCTCGCGGAAGCCAGAGGACAGCAGCGCCTCCTTGTCAGACCAGGAGGAGCGCTTGCTAGCGAACTCGGCCAAGAGGGCGGCTTCCATCTCCTCCGCCTCCCTCTGCGACTTCACAAGCAGCTCCTTCTGCTCTGCCAACTGAGTAGCCAGCAGATCGCGCTCTGTGGCGAGCTTGCTGCACTCCTCCCCTTTGGCGCGCAGGGCGGAGTTGGCTTCGCTCAGCTGCTGTTGAAGAGCAGCGTTGGCTCCTGAAGGAAAGGAAGAAAGATAACAGTCGTCAATAAAGTAGGTCGCCAGGGAGATCCGGCCCGGCTGCTCAGCAGCCGGCCCGAATCTCGGGGACTACAGCCCGCGGGTGCGCTAGCGCGCCCCCGCAGAGAAGAAAAAAGGACTTACTCTAGCCCTCCGCCAAGTCGGCGGTCCGCTTGCCCAGCTCTTCAACGTTACGGTTGAAGGCAGTGGCGCGGAGGTTGTGGTAATCATGCGACAAGCATTTCAGACAAAGTTAGTACCCAGAAGTTCATCAATTGGAGTTCCGGGCCGCCTGCTCAGCAGCCGGCCCGAAACTCGGGGCCTACACCCAGTGGGTGCGCTGGCGCGCCCCCACAGAGAGGAACAAGAAAAACAAAGGCCGAAAGGAAAAACATACCCGGACGGCTGCCCGCGACGCCAGGTACGCCTTGGTGCAATTCTGGAGAGCATCGCCCTCGGCACGAAGCTTCGCCTGGACGTCCAGAAGCGCCTGGTTTAGCGGCCCTGTGCCGCCTCCTCGCACCCACCCAACAGGCGCGGCGCTCATCGTTTCGGCATCTGGGGCCGCCGAGCTGGCGGTGCCGGCTTCCAGGGGGCGAGGTGCCAAAGTCGCCTTCTCCAGACGATGGCGCGTTGGCGAGCCGACTTGGAGGAGTAGCCTCGCCATGGCCTCGTCTTCGGTCGGCAGCACCGGAGGGTCCGCTGGCTGCTCGCCTTGCGCGCCTTCAGACGGCGGAGGAGGCGGCGACGGAACGTTCGCGTCCGGAGTAGAGGGTTCGCCGCCTTCCCTCTCCTCGACGAGGTTCTCCCCGCCGGCTTCTCCAGTTGGCCCCGTGAGCTCCGGAGGCGGCGGCGCAGAGTTCAGCGTGGTGACGAGCAAGGCCGACTGGCGGCGTGCGGCTTCCTCAGCCTGCTGCTTCGCCGTGGCGGCGGCTTCGGCCTCCGCTAGTTTTTTCTTAGCGGAGGCCTCCGCCCTGTCGGCCTCCGCCTTCTCCAGGCGGAGGGCCTCTTCTTCGTTGCGCCTCTCCTGCGCATTGCGCTCCGTCGCCTCCCGGAGGTCAGCAGCGGGGTCAATCCGCCGAGTGGTGGCGGACGTCTCTGCTGACCCCATGACGGAGGCGGTGGCAACCCGCTCAAGAGAGAGGGGAGCCCTGAAGAAAGAGGGGCAAGCAGAGACTCAGACAAATCACGAAGAAGGAATAAAACTTTGAAGATAGAATACTTACGCGGAGACCAAAGGCGGCTTCTTCACTTCCTTACGGAAGCGGATGGCCTTCGCGGCTGCCTCATCCCGCCAGTTCGCCGCATCCGAGCCCTTGGGCTTCTTCGGCCGACTGCCGAACAAAGTCGGCACTGCCCTGCGCTTCTTCCCGCCGCCTGGAGCGCCCGGCGCGGCGGAAGAGCCCGCGCTAGGCTGGCTGGCTCCTGGCCGATGGCGAGGGGCGACTTCTCCCTCGGTGCTGTCTTCAGGCCAGTCGGCGAAGGTAGCCGAAGGCCTGAAGACGCATGCTGTCCCTCCTCCTCCCTCGCTGTCGTCTTCCAGAGCCGCCGCCCCCAGATCGGGGTCGTCGACGTCGCTCTCCACTTGGTTGGCGACAAACTCACGGGCCGGCCCCGAGGTGTCGGCTGGTGGGTGAAGAAGGGGATTCTAACCAAAGCCGACTGGTCAAAAACAAAACTCGGCAAGAAGAAGACAACCTAAAGAAAGAAAAGAAAGGCGATTCACCGCGGGCGGGGGGTTGGCGCGGGAGTACGGCTCCTTGCCGAATCGCCATTCCTCCGGGAGCCTGCTGTCCGAGAGGTAGTTCACCATGAAGGCCACCTCTTCGTGAGGCATGTCCTTGGTGCACATCCGACTCGGGTCACGGCGCCCACTCATCTGGCATATCATGTGAGGGCGGCCTTGGAGTGGGAGAACTCGGCGCGAGATGAAGGCGGCCAGCAGGTCCGGACCAGTCAGACGCTCCGACTGCGTCATCACTCGGAGTCGCGTGATGGCGCTGGCTCCCGCAGGCGTCAGCGACCTGGCCCGGTATGACCAGTTGGGCAGTCTCCCAGCCGGCGGGCCGGCTTCGAAAGCCGACAGATTGACCCAGTCGCCCCTCGTGGCGACGTTCCTGACGTAGAAGTAGGATTTCTGCCACATCTTCACCGACTTTATCAGCGAGATGGAGGGGAAGGGGTTGTCGGCTCCTGACCTTTGCACGGAGATGAAGGAGCCGCATTGAGCCGGCACGACCGCGGCCTGGGTGCCGAGCTTGGAGAAGAAGAACTCCCCCCAGAGCTCGAGGGTGGGGAGGACTCCAAGGAAGCCTTTGCACAAGGCCACGAAGGCGGACAGCAGCACCACTGTGTTGGGGGTGAGGTGGTGCGGCTGGAGGCCGTAGAACTCCAAGAAAGACCGGAAAAAGCTGCTCGCCGGCAGCACCAGCCCACGCAGGCAGTGCGAGCGGAAGATGACCCGCTCGCCCTCCTGCGGGGCGGGGGAAATCTCCCCCTCCGGCGCAAGACGCACCTACACGCGATCCACGCCAGGAAGCCGACGGGTCCGGCGGAGGAACTCGATGTGGTCTTCATGAACCTCGGAACCGTCCCAGGTGCCGGAACGCACTGGGGGAGGCGCGACAATGGAGGAAGAACTCATCGCGAGCTGTCGCTGCAGCGTTCGCCGGAGCTTGGGCGTGCGGCGGAGCGAAGAAGAGAAGAGGAAGGAGGAGAGCGAGGAGCAGCAAGGAGGAAGAGAGCGAGGGGTAGTGGGAAGGAGGGGCACGCGTGCCCCCTCTTCCCCTTACTTATAGCCCCGTGGGCTGCGAAGCCGAGGGTGCGGACGTGGGGATTTACTGCGCCCACAACCCCACGACCCCCATGATCCACGTAAAGTTACTGCACGCAGTAACTCCACGGGGATCCCAACCGTCCAACGGGGCTGCAGTAGATCCGCTCGGGCGCCGAGGCGTGGTAGTGGCGGGCCCCGCCTATGGGCCTGTCCCGTCGCGCGCGTGGGCTGGCAGGACGGCCTAGCCACGTGCCCTTGCATAACGGCCCAAGAACGGGCGGCGGCCTGGAGGCGTAGCTAGCACGCCGCTTAAATCCTGCCGCAATGTTCGAGATGTAGAGCGAGCCGAAATCAAGTGAATCCGAGTTGAGCAAGACCGATTCCTTCTAGTCAGCCCGGCGGAAGTCAATCAAGACCATGTGTTGAGCACCCGGAAAGAGAAACTGCTGAGGCTTCTCGGCCGATCGTCCGTGACGCCTCACCAGCTTCGGGGACTACTGTCGGAGTAATGGGCCATGGGTAGGCCAACCCGAGTCCCATAACCTTTGAAGACATCGGGGCAGGCTGCGCCCCTCAAGACCCCAGGGCAAAGAGCCGTCTCCTGAAGAGTCGACGGCAGGGCGGCCGACTACCCGCTCACAGCCGAGTTCCAGGGACGACTTCTAGAGAAGCCGGCTTTGGGGAGTCGACCGGCGACTCCAGCAAACCCATGACCTCATCAAAGGGGATGGGGCAGAGGCGTGGCTACAGTGAAGCCCACTCCCGCCCCTTACCAAGGGCAGGCATGGCCACAGCACGCCGTACCCGGGAAGATCTCCGTGCGGCGTGGCACTGTTGCCCGGCCGGCCCTGACATCAGCACCACAGTACCAAGTCCTGCGCCCACGACGGCTTGTCTGTACGGCCTGGAGGCAGCGGGGCCCACCAGTCAGCGAGACCTCGGGAGACGGCGGGAGAACCGCCAGTCGGACCCGTCGGGAGTCGGCCTGGGGGAGTCGGCCGAGCCCTCCCCCGGGCCCACGCGCCATTAATCAAGATGAGATGGGGAGTGGCCACAGTGATTGCCCGCCAGGCGTCGGGGCTGTTGCCACGACCCCATGACCAAGCCCGCGTCATCAGAAGCACGGCTATAGTAATCAGCAGCTGGCAAGACCCGCCCGCGGCGGACGTGGCCTGTCGGCTCCGTACCAGACCAGTCGGCGGGGCCCACCAGTCGGCGGGCCCCAGTAGTCGACGGAGAAGTCGGAGGTCGGAGGCACTGACGGATGGGCCCACGCCCAGTCAAACTACCATTGTACCCCTGGGGGGTAGGCCTATATAAACCCCCCAGGGCACCCATGCAAAGGGTTCGATCCCAGTAGTTCTAGACCATACCAGATAGAAGGAGAGAGCTAGCCTTGCCCTCTTCTACCACCAGAAACAGCTCAAGGAGCAACCGTGTAAACACTTGGCCATAGTGATCATGCGGAGACCCCGCAGAGCAGCAGTAGGGGTATTATCTCCCCGGAGAGCCCCGAAGCTGGGTAAGATTCATCGGCGTGCATGTCTTCGCCTCATCCCGTTTCCAGGAACCGGCGACGTTCTACTCGCCCCCACCATGATAAGCCATCCGTTGGCATATGTCGCACCAAACCCCCGACAGGCAGCATCCCCTTCTTCACATTCCAAGGCTATCTTCCGGCTCCCATGGACTGTAATGGTGCCTTTGTGACCCGGCATCTTGAGCTGCAAATATACGTAACATGGCCGAGCCATAAACTTGGCATAAATCGGCCGCCCAAACAGAGCATGATATGGGCTTTTGATTTTAACCACTTCAAAGGTTAATTTTTCTGCTCTGGAGTCATACTCATCCCCAAAGGCTACTTCCAGCTTGATCTTACCAACTGGGTATGCCAACTTACCAGGTACCACACCATGAAAAACAGTGTTGGATTGTTTAAGATTTTTGTCCGTCAATCCCATCCGGCGGAATGTCTCATAGTAAAGGATGTTGATGCTGCTGCCTCCATCCATGAGTACCTTAGTAAACTTATACCCACCAACCTGAGGTGCCACTACCAAGGCCAAGTGACCCAGATTATCAACCCGGGGCGGGTGATCCTCTCTGCTCCACACAATGGGCTGCTCCGACCATCGTAAATAATGTGGGATTGCCGGCTCAACGACATTGACGGCCCTCTTGTGGAGCTTCTGGTCCCTCTTACATAAACTGGTAGTAAATACATGATATTGTCCGCTACTCAATTGCTTCGGGTTGCTCTGATAACTGGATTGCTGTTGCTGCTGATTCCTCTGGCCGTGTTGCTGATTATATCCTCCTTGGTGACCAGGATAACCCTGACCGTGAAAACCTCCTCCGCTTGAACTGGCGCCCGGGCCCTAAAAGCCGCCTCCACCTGAGCCGCCACCTGGGCCGTGACCCTCATCAAATGCGTTTGAATTTTTAAATGCCTTCATGATCGTGCAGTCCTTCCACAGGTGGGTGGCCGGCTTCTCATGGGTACCGTGTTTCGGACAAGGTTCATTCAACAGTTGCTCAAGGGTAGAGCCTGACCCGCCCGATCGAGGGGGCTGTCTGCCCTTGCGCCGCTGATTACCACCCTATGCATTAGTATTAGCAACAAACTCATCAGCCTTACGTTTATTACCTCCTTGATTCGCCAGGTTATGCTGGTGACCCTTGCCATTGCCGTTCTTCTTTCCCTTCATTGCCTTTTCTTCATCAGACACTGGGTCTTTGGTGGTATCAGAGTTAGCATACTTGACAAGAGCCGCCATCAATGTCCCCATGTCATTACAGTCACGTTTAAGCCGCCCCAACTTCTGCTTGAGAGGTTCAAAACGACAATTTTTCTCCAACATAAAACTGCTGAGCCGGCATCCATCTTATCAGATGAATGTATCATCTCCTTGACCCGGCGCACCCAATGGGTTGTAGATTCTCCATCCTCTTGCTTGCAATTGGTCAGGTCCACAATCGACATTGGCTGCTTACATGTATCCTTAAAGTTCTGGATGAACCGTGCCTTTAACTCTGCCCATGGGCCGATAGAATTGGGTGGCAATCCTTTTAACCAGGTCCTTGCCGTTCCATCCAATATCATGGTAAAATACTTGGCCATTGCAGCATCGCTAACCTCTAACAGCTCCATAGCCATCTCATAACTCTCAATCCAAGCCCCCGGCTGTAAGTCAGCCGTGTAATTAGGCACCTTACGAGGCCCCTTGAAATCCTTGGGCAACCGCTCATTGCGTATGGCTGGGACCAAGCAAGGTATGCCTCCGATTCTTGTGGCCACTCCTGCCTCAATCGGGGTTGCTGGATAAGCCGGAAAGGTTTGGTGAGCCGCCTGTTCTGCTGCTATCTGAGCCGCCCGTTCCGCCTCTTGATGAATCCTCTCTTGATCCACCAAGTTAAGAGCTCCAGCCCGCACCGGCTCCTTCCTATGCGGCCGGTTGTGGCGTTGAGCGTTACTTGACATTTCTGCGGATTCCATGTGCCTACTGTAGATTGGGCTCCGGCTTGGGCGAGGGGTTGAATGAATCCTGTCTCGACTGTAAGAGTATGCATCCTGCTGGGCCAAAGCTGTCTGAAGTAGTTCTCTTGCCCTCCGGGTTTCAATGGCTGCTGGCGAGTCGCCTTCCATTGGGAGAGCTGCCAAACGAGCCGACGCTGCGATGAGGTTTTCCATGGGGATGGAGAAGTGACCCGGAGGTGTTGCTACATAACGAGGAGGAGCTGTATTTATGCGAAGCGGCTCCATGGTCCATGGCTGGATCGGTGCACCGGGTGTCGCGACCCGGTTTGCTTCCGGCGGGTTGCTCCCCCCAGCTCCGGGTGTATGGAACAGGTTCCTCGGATCCAGCGTTAGAGGTAGACGCGATTGAGTTTTCTGATGCCTCCTCCTCATGACCTCGTTCGATGCATTAAGATCCACCGAGAGCCGGAAAGTTTCAGCTTGAAGCTGTTGGGCCCGAGCATCCAGAGCTGCTCGTTCTGTTGCCATCCGGGTTTCTTCCGCGGCTAGATTTTCCTTTGCTTGCACCATCTCCCCCCGCACGCGTGCTACTTCTGCATCATGCTGGGATTTATCCACCGGTTCTACCACATCGGTTAACAGAGCCGTTAGTTTATCCATGAGGTCCATTAGAACCTGAGCCGGGGGCGCGCGGGGTCTCCTGACCCAGCCGCTGTCGCTGCAGTGGAGTTCTGCCCGGGCTGCGTCCCCGCCATGAAGACTCCGGCCCAATTCGGCGGCTCAAGGGGGTCCGGAATACTGCTGCCATCGGAACAGCCCCCGAGCATGCCGTCTTGCAGTTGGTACAACGAGTCCGTTTCACCTGTTGATGATGCAGTATCAGAGCAGATGGCCGTCTCCCCGCCTTCCATCGATCCTTCGGAGTATTTACCGCCGTGGACGCAGCCTACGAAGGCATGTTTCACAACAGATTGAACACGGGCGGACCCGGCGCGCTGAGCCATTTCGATGAGGTTGGTGTGGACATCCGGCTCAGGGCCTGACTTGCCGATCCGGCCGATGAAGACATGAATTCCGCCGAAGGGGACCCGGTACCCGTACTCGATTGAGCCGGCCTCGGGGCCCCATCCTTCATCGTCGATGTAGAGTTTGCCACGACGACTCTTGGTCATCCGGCCCACAGCGTATCCCTTGAGCCCTTCGAAGTTGCCCTTCAAGAACTCAAATCCACCGTGCGCTGGCCCCACGGTGGGCACCAACTGTCGTGGAGTTGTCACGGCAGATGTCCTAGAGCAAGGACTTAGTCGTAGGGCCATCGCACTAGGAAGCTTAAAGGGGTTAATCGGGACAAAGGACACGAGAGAGTTTTTATACTAGTTCGGCCCCTTACGATGAAGGTAAAAGCCTACGTCTAGTTGGGATTGGTATTGCTGAGGTTTCGATCTCCAAGAGGCTCAACTCGCCGGCTTGGTTATCGACTTTGTTGTTTCTTTTTCTAAACCGCCACCGGGTCGTCCCCTTATATACACTGGTTGACGGCTGGTGGCCTACAGAGTCCCGGCCAGCTCATAACCGTGTCCGGCTCGGTGACTTCCTTTACATGCCTTTCTTTACAAGTCTTGCCGCCCATATAGAGGTTTACAATAACAGGCCTTAAGCCGGCCCGAGGCCTTTGGGATTTCTATATGTTTTAATAAACTATCATGTTGACTGTATATTGGGCTTCTTATGTAACCCGCCATTAGGGCTGACCCGGCCCCTCCCGGGCGGGTCATACTGGTAGTAATATCCCCAACACCTAGCGCTTTTGAAGCTCCGTGAACTCCCGCACATATCGGAGTAGCATGGCACTCCTCTCCTCCTTGAGCTCACGGAGCTCCACGTCCTTGGCCCTAAGCTTCGCATCCTTGGCATGGAGCTCCTGTGTCAGGAGCCTCACCTCGGACTCCGTGATCTGCTGCGCCGCCATGGCACCAGGTAGAAGCAATGGGGAGAGGAAGCAAAGGGGGCGAAACGGCTGAAAGGCAATGCAATCTACGGGAAGGCGGAGGGAGCGGGGAATCTTTTGGTTTTCACCACGGTAAAACACCAGTCGACGACTTCTCACATCAGGGAGCAGTGGGTTTTTACAGGCAGAGTCATCATGACTAATTGCTACCGCGCCTGCTCCCGTTAATCAAAAAATTAAAAATCCTGCCGCGCCTGCTCCCATCAATCGAAAAATTAAAAATCCTGCCGCACCCAAACACCAGAGCAACGCCGCGGTGGATATTTAAATTTACCTACCGGCAAGTAGATAAAAAAACAAATGTGGCGGCGGCCTAGCTAATCGGTCGAACTAGCCCAACTAGCTAGCCACCGTGCTTCACTGATGTACTCGACGGGAAAGGTGGTCTTTCATGATTTGACGACTCATTTACTTGCTTTGGCTCTACGACCGAGGAGGACCCAGAAAACGCGCGGTAGGGCGTTCCACGTCAGGAAGAATATATGCGTGCACCACCCAGGAGGACCCCAAAACCGCGCGGTAGGGTGTGCCACGTCTCGGCACGGAGGAAAAATGTGCGTGTAAAAATATACTGTATCAGACATAGTACCTATGGTTCGACCTCGGGACCCAGCCAGTCGGTCGAAAACACCCCACTAGCCACACAGCTTCATCATGCAAACATGGCACGGAGGATAGATGTGGTTAGCTCTGTCTCGACCAGCCACAACATCTCTTGTTCTAGGCGATTCTTCTATTTTCCAAGCTTTTTTTAGTTGTAATAACACCACGGCAAGCTAGCGCCGATCTTCGTGTGTGCCCGTGCAAAGGTTAGACGATGGAGAGAAGAGAGATTGAGATCGCAGACCTAGGACCCACCAGTAAGTGAGACAATGGTCATGCACGTGTTGACGAGGCACTCCCTCTACTCTACTCAACGCAATTACTGTATAAAATCAAGTTATGGGACAAAGCCAACAACCGTTCGTTTTTTCAGGCTATCGACTTACGCTTTGTAGTCCAGGTTGCCAGTTCGAATCTCGTCTTTCAGATTTGTTAGTTTTAGGTCCAAATTTGATTAATGGTAAGTGGGACCCCCGTGTTTGTTCCGATATTTCAGTGTAGGATGGTTTTTTTGAACAAACACTTTGCGCGGTTAGGCAAGTAATGGCACGAGTTACACGTATTTTGCAAGTTTACGAACAAAAATGACAGCGGCATAGAATATCACATCCACCCCGCAGCTTAGATACTATGGTGATACGAGTTTTTACACCGTTGGAAGTGAGATCCAATGGCTTGGGAGTAGTCTTTGTAATTATGCACAATTTCCGAACTCTCCAAAGGTTTTTTTGCAAATAAAACATTCAGGCCTCATGTGTGCCACTGCATCTTCGATCCAACGGCCCCCCGGTGCTCATATTAGGTGCTCCCCGTAGCTTAATTACCCGCTACGGTGATATGAGCATCTAGGTCGTATGATCAGTGATCAGATGGCACATGCGTAGTACTTGTACTTTCTGCGCATTTCCCAAATTCTATCAGCTGTATATTGCAAAAACATTCAAACCTCCTACTGTGGGCCGTTAGATCTCAGTGAACTCGTATCACCATAGAATCTACGGTGCGGGAGCACCTCATACTCTCCCGTGCGAGAAAACATAAGGTGCTATCGCAGCTTGGATGCTACGGTGATACGAGCTTGGAGGTCGTTTGATCTGAGATCCAATGGCATCTGAGCAGTCTTTGTGCTTGTAAGCAGTGGACGAACTCTTTTGGGGCTTTTCTGCAAAAAACCATTCAAACCACCGAGGAGGTGTTGGGTCACAAATCCAACGCCTCCGAAGAGCTTGTATCACCAAAGCATCTAAGGTGTGGTAGCACATGATATTCTTACATACAGGAGAATATGATGTCCTCCTTCATCTTAGATGCTACGGTGATACGGGCTTCGAGGTCGTTGGATATGGGATCAAAGGGCATCTAAGTAGTTTTTGTACAAATTGTGTGCAATTCTCAAACTCATCAAGGTTTCCTGCAAAAATATTAAGCCACATCATGTGAGCTGCTATATCTCAGATCTACAAGCTCCAAGCAACTCGTATCGGCATATAGCATCTAAGGTATGGGGGCACATGATATTCTCACGGGGAGGAGGGGTGGGGGTGCACAACCAATCGGTGGTTGGGAGGGTGGGGACAAATATAATCTAAACAACCCTAAACAGAGCTCCACAATTTTATCTAAGGTCGAGGGGTTGACCCCCGACAATCATAGCTCCGCCTAAACACAACATTTGCATGTACTGTAGTACTAGACTTACTATTCATGTTTCAGTTTCATGTTCATTTTAAATATTGAACTGAGGACCATGGATGTCTTACATTTTACTCCCTTCGTTCCTAAATATTAGTCTTTTTAGAGGCTTCAAATGGACTGGCACATACATATGTATATAGACATATTTTAGAGTCTAGATTCACTCATTTTGCTCCGTATGTAGTCACTTGTTGAACTCTCTAAAAGACTAATATTTAGGAATAGAAGGAGTATTTTTGAATTCGTGTTATACATGCATGGTTTGGAAAAATTGATGCACTATACTTATTGGATTGTTGTTGTGTTCGTGCGCGTGTGTGTGTGGTCATATGCTTGATACACACAAAGTTTTCTCACCTCCATATTGTTCATCTTTTAAATTTGAATTTGCATTGGAAAACTTACTAGGGATACCATGAAATGTGAAATCCACGTTGAGATTACTATATCACAAACTCACTCTAATTCAACAACTCGTCATAAATCAATTACCACGTTGAGATTAGTATTTGCAAGGAAAATACGGGAATTGTAATACACATAGATTCATTCGGCAATTTAAAAGGTTCCTTTCGTATTCTCGAATGGTAAGACCCAACGGCGTACCAGCCAGACCTTGGCTTGTGTTGATCCTTAAAAAAACGGGCTCGTGTCCTTCAGTGGCGTGCGTGGTACGCACATTAGGCAACCCCAACCAGTCTCAGCGTTTCAAGTCGAAATATCTGGCGGCTAGAATTCCAGCCCTAGGAAATTCCCCTCATGTCCCCGGTCCATAGTGACTACCGATGAACAACAGAGGGATGCTTTAGTAACTAGACAACGTTACCTACCGTGCTGAGCACGGTTCAATTCCCTCGGCCGCCGCTCGTCAAGGTCACCTGTCAACTGCATTGCCTAGTACTACTACTACTACATCAGGATGAGCACAGAATTGAGCCCGTTTGTTCGTGCCTAGTACTTGAGTTAATATATCAGGCAATGCACTGGTACGGAGGGATTATCCTTTTACTCTGCATATATAACTTGTCCGAAGTCTAACTAGGCAAAATGTTTGACCAAATCCTTTCTTAAGAAATACAACAGGACAGATGTACGGCTTGAAAATTTGTTGCATGATGCAGGTTATGATATTTTTTCGAATCCTGGATCTTAAATTTCAGAAAATCCAAAAGTGAGCATAAATTCTTGAAACTAAGCATGGTCACGTGATATGGCACAAATATTACTTCGTAAGTTTTTTCTTCAATTTGAGACAAGCTGCTTATGACAAGTTGCACAAATGAAGAGCCAAGGTATTTTGGGACAAAGACCTGTCATGTTAAGGCGAACGCTTTCACTATTGAAACCGTGGGTGTTTACGTGCCGCCATGATTCCCCGCTTCTCATCGGCAGGTGCCGTCCGAGCAAGCGTGTGAGTCGACGGGAGGCGTGCGAGCAGACCGCTGCGCCAGCTGTCAGGGAGGCGTGCGAGCAGACCGCTGTGCAGGCTCACCGGGAGGCGAGCCCTTTGACCAGGCTCCGCCGTCCACCGTCGTCCCAACTGCTCCCACTTTTAATGTCGCTGGTGCCACAGTTTAAAATCAGCCCCGCACTACCCGGTATCGCTACAATCCTCTCTCTTCCTCTCTGATTCTCCTGTCGTCTACCTCCAACTAGCCTGACCTAAACGTATGCCATGCCGCATCACGATGGTCTGCCCTTAGTGTTCCAGTTTCCCGAGGAAGACACCCAGCTGGAGTCTCAAGAACATAAGGCGCTTTGGGACGAGCTTGAACTGGCCTTGCGGGAAGACGCCGCGCCTGTCCCTGCTCCCGTCGCCCCAACTGCGCCAGCGCCCATCCCCGTGCACCTGCCAGCGCATGTGCCTGCGCGTGCACTGACGCACACGCCTGTGCCGGTGCCCGTGCACCTGCCAGTGCCTGCGCCTGCGCGTGCACTAACGTGCGCGCCCATGCCGGTGCCCGTGCACATGAATGTCTCCGCCGTGCTGTTGACAGCGCATGTCCTCCCCTCAGCGGCATGGATGGCCGCCGTCGACCGCTTCCTTGCACCAATGCCAGTCTCCTCCTCCCGCCAGTTGACTCGCTCCGAAGTCCAGAACATTTTGGCCTTCCTTGAAGCTAGGCCAACGTCCAGGAGTACGCCAACAACGGCGCAAGACACCGCCGTTGCTGTCGGTCAGTGGCCCGACGACACACAGAGCACGACAAAGGAGCCGCTTCCCACCGCGAGATGCCCCCGCCGCCTCCGCGTAATCTAAATTTGCCATGAAAACGTTCGGATTGCCATGCTTAAAATCCAAACGTTTATCATTTCCGTTTATTTTATATCGATCGTCGTATAATTTAAAGTCGGAGTCAGACTGAAGAAATGTATGGTTTGATCGATTGAATGTTCTGCTAGAGCCGTATCAAATTAAATATAAAACGTCATCAAGCCACATGTATTCCTTGTCATCCAACGACCTAGACTGCTTCAATGTCGAGCGCTCAACACGTTTAGCGTGCAGTTAATTTCATGCCAAAAATAGTGCTAATCACATGACAACACGCAAATAATATCCTAGTAGTTAATATCTGCATGCACTTAATATACTTCCAAATTAACGTGCATTGCACGTACACACTGACTAGTGCTGCTAGTACGTGAAACTGGTGACGTGACTTGTGAACGCGTCCAGATAGGGTCAACGGCAACATTGCCCGCGAGTTCTTCCTGTTTACCCGTGCGTCTAAACGCAGAAGGGGAGGAGAGAGAGAGCACACATGGAATCCACCAGTAAGTGAAGGCGAATAGTACTACAAATAATATTACATGTTATCCATTAATTAGGCTGTGGTAATATAAAAACATTATGTGAACAAAGGGGGTACAACAAACATTGCTATTCTACGTATGTTGCCTATTGACGTGCGGCTTGAAGGCCCGGTCGCATGTTCGATTCTCGTCCTTTATTTTTTAATTTGTATATGGGTCCAAATTTGTTTCATGACATGTGGGCCCCTCGGTGTGTAGTTTGTAGCACTTTAATTTGTGGGTCGAAATTTGTTCCATTCCAAGTGGACTATCGGTGCGTAGTTTTGTAGCTTATTTATAATAATTAAAGAGAACAACATAGTTTTTTCAATAATACCATGGTGTGACGTTGAAGGCGAGAAAGGACGTGCGAGAGAGCGATGACCGAGCCAGAGGGAAATCAACTAGGGGAGTTGCGTGGGTTGCAACGGTGTTTGGAGTAGTTGTGGGCCGAATGCTACGAAAATATAATCTAAACCGACCGGAACAAATGCCTACACAAATTAATCCAAGGTTGGAGTGCCCCTCGCAATGTAAATAGCTCCGGCTTTACGAGGGATGGAGAGGTAGTAGCTTCAACGCGTGGAAGATATGGTGTGAGAAAGCAAGGTCAATCGAGAGACATATAGATAGAGAGACAAAGTGAGTGTGGTTCGACATTCATTGAACAAATATATATGCTCTGGAGAGATATTGTCCGATTGAGCTTTTTGGCAAGGGTGAGGGCTGTAAGATAGAGCTTGAGAGATGATCCAGTCACAGATGTGTAGATATATTTTGTGCGTGGGAGGAAGCAAGGTCAACCGATCACATAGGGTCGTCGTGCGATCGAAAGAGTGAGACGGGTTGGAGAGAGTGACCTAGATAGACGATGTGCGTGAGAGAGTATACAATGTGAATAGGTCGAATTGGGCTCAAACATGGTGATATATTGTTTTTGTCCGAGAAAGAGCAAGGTCAATCGAGACATACGGAGAAAGAGAGAGAGAGAGAGATTGAGTGAGCGTGGCCCACCATGAGGTCGAAAGAGTGGTGGCGGCTTGGATGGACTGACCTAGATAGACAATTTGTGTGAGAGAGTATAGAGTGTGTCGATCGAGGCCCGAACAGGGAGATATATCATTTGTGTGTGAAAGAAAACGAGGTTAAAGGAGACTCAGATAAAGAGAGCGAGATTGAGCGAGTGTGGCCCGCCGTGTGGAAGAAAGAGTGAGATAGTCTCGAGGGAGTGACCTAGATATACAACGTGCGTGCGTGCGCATGAGAGGTTGGGGGGGGGCTAGATAGGCAATGCATGTATTTAGCACGAGAGGGTGAGAGGGAGAGGGGGGGAGAGAGAGCTCGGCATGGGGTGCAATGGCGGGTGTGTGAGGTAAATACATTTGGTAACAGAGTGGAAAAAGGGGTTGTGTAGTTGAGAGACTTAGAGATCGAAACATGGAGAGAAAGAATGAACGTGTGTTGGAAACCGATAGCTTCCTAAGGTGGTTAGGAGAGGAAGATTGACCGATACAGGAAGTATGTAGCGTTTGTGGGGGGGGCTAAAAACAACATTTGAATGTACATAGTACGAGACTTAATATCGATGTTTCAATTCGGTGTACATTGTAAGATTTGAACCGAGGACCAGGCATACGGGTAATTATTTCGAATTCGTGCCATACTAAGTTTCGAAAAGTTGACATTGACTCAGTTTGTTGTGCTATTTTGTAGGTCATATGTTTGAATCCATCCAAAAGTTTTCTCACTACCATGGTGTTCATCATATACATATGAAATTTGTATTAAAAAAGTAGCGTGGATACAGTGAAATGCGAAATCCATGTTAGAATTGGAGATCGCTACGTGACACACACTCTAATTCAAATAACTAACTATGTGACACACACTCTAATTCAAATAACTAATTATGTGACACACACTCTAATCCACGTTAGCGTGGGTACCGTTTCGATTTTTTTTCAAATAACTCCTCATTAATTAATTTATAGTACTCCCTCTGTTCACTTTTATAAGACCTTGAAGACATTTTAGACAATGTGCAAAACAGTTCATTTTAAGTTGTCTGAAACGACTTACAAAAGTGAACGGATGGAGTATCTCGTTTTGAATGACTAATTATTGCAAGGAAAACATGGGCATGGTAATACATATAGATTCGTTTGCAAATAAAAGAAGATTCGTTTGCATTCTCAAATGTAGGCGCACCAGGTAGACCAGGGTCGTGTCGGGGTGGACGCTGCTTCGGTGCCTTAAAGGCAACTGCCTTTGGGTCACTGACATGTGGGCCAGCCACCTGTTGGGCCCACATGTCATGGACACAAAGGCAGGTGCCTTAAGGCACCGAAGCATAGTCCTGTCGGGGTGGTCCCGTGTGTTAGACGGACGCGTAGCACCCAGCCACCCACCCCCCCAATAAAGGACAACGACAATATAAGTTCGCGCTTCCATGTTTCGGATTGAAATATCTGGCAGCCCCAATTCCAGCCCTGCAAAATCTCTCTTCTCCACCGTCCCCTTCCGCGCCCAGATTGCTCAAATCCCTAATTCGCCACCAACCCTTGAATCGCCCCTCGTCTCGTCTCTTTCCCCACCGTTCCCCACCTCTGTGCCGGACGACGACGACGAAGACGACAGTCGCGCTTCACCACCGCACCGGAGCTACCTCATCTACGCCCTCATCCACCACACCGGGTGGTCCACCGACAATGTCGGCCTCCGCAACCGACGTGCCTCACAGACACCGAGTTCCATCACATCAGGTGCGCTTCACCGACGCTGTCTCCCAGCTCACCGGGGCTACTTCACCGAGCACATCATCGCACCTCCGCCCTGGAGGCCGTTCGGGCTTCACCAACGGTCTCGTCCACCGCATCGTAGCGCTCCGCTGCCACTCAAGATCTGCATCCGTGCGCGGCCAGCCAACGCCAGCGCATCACCCTTAACGGCTCTGAAGTGACCCGCACTCTAGCTAGGCGAGCATGCCCAAACGCCGACCCGAACTAGGTATCCACACATCACTCCCTTGTGCATTGTTCCGACGATGTTTGGATATCCTTTCACTGCTCTCTTAGCTTACACGCCTATGCAACTTGGACTTTAACTCTTATTTCTTCTCGAGATATCATCTGAAACAAGCAAATCCATTTTTAGCGAAGCATGACGGCGCTACGGGATCTGGTACACATCCTAAACACCCGTATAACCTTGTAAGTATCTGTCCTCCGGTACAACATCAAGGTCGATTCCTCTTATTTGATCAACCATTCGCCGTGTCAAAAATGCAGAGGTGGATGCAAGGAGCACAAGGCCTGCACATCCAAGCAAGTGGTAACATGGAGTTGTACATGGAACATCCCAAGCGCAAGCAGAGCTGCAGTGAGCCTATACAACGAGCTAGCGTAAGTCCCTGCATTTCATTTAATTCATACTGGCATTCGTGTATGATTTGTGTGCAGTGGCTGATCCATGAATTCAAGTTACCAGGGGCGAACATTTAACTTAAAAAATACGAAGGCACTTGCACTCCGGAAATCAACATAACTTGAGAAATGTGAAGCTACATGCACTTTGAAAACCAGCTAATGATCCAAAGTAGTTCAGATTATAAACACTAAATGATGCAAGCACCAAAAAACACAAAATGCAACATGGTGTACAAGGACTACAAACATGGTCTGTACCTGCTTGAATTATTCTTTCTCTGGCTGAAAACATCGAAGTGTAATTGCACGTATAACCAGTGCACAAACTGCATATCAATATATCTATCCTGCACAAGTATGCCAATAGTTTCAAACAACAGATTAGAAAAGTATTTGTGCTATGTTGTCATGATACGGGGACTTTCTGGTAGATGGCCTCGATGTTTCCTCAAGCTATGAAAATGCACTATAATTTGCTTGTCATCAATGGCTGCAAATCTCTGTCTCTCTCAACATAGTATATCATCATTAGACACTAAATCCTTCAATGAGCTTGCACAATGCTTGCATTAGATCCCTCATTAGACACTATATGTTCATCACTAGGAGCATGTAAAATGTTTGCATCAAATCCTTCATTAGCAGTCTGTTCATTAGACACTTCAGGCTCAAGAACAACATGAGCTTGTATGTTTGCACCGGAAACTTGATTAGGTACATCAGATTCAGTCAATTCAGTATTGATTGGGGGAGTTATAAAATAAGTAGAAATTAGTTTCATTTTCTCATAGATTCCCTACATACAAGCAGTTTTACAACACCGTCAGGTTTAACTATTGGCCAAAAATTGAAGAGTTGAATTAGATATAATTAGGGATGTGATGTACCTGCTCGTTGTGCATGCTACCCTTGCAAGCTGCAACTGTCCGTTTGCGCAAGCTCGATGCCATGCCCGTGCTGCCGCCGCTGCCTCCCATGCAGGCTACACCCAGGGTTGGATCTTCATCTTCTTGTCCTTCCATTCGCTTGAAGCCCGGCGACCGCCCTCCAACGAGGGTGCGAGGAAGTGTTGTGCCGGTCTGTCTAGCGGCGGCTAGGTTAAGAGCGAACCAGACTGGAGGCTGGAGCGAATGAATTGGGATTTTCCTACTGTCGATCGATATGGGAGGCACTCGTTTGGGCCGCGAGCCTGCTATAGGGCCTGCCTTGCACTTATGTTATTGGCCCATCCAAATTGAAACATTTTTCTTCATTTTTACATTGCCTTCTCGTGCGTTGGGACGAACAAAACTAGTGTGGGCCAACCTGGACGACTCAAACTAGGTGCACACTTTCCAGTCAGCTGAGGCGGCTGCCCATACCAGCCCCTATGGTGGCATCGCCCCTTTTTGCGTGTATGATTGGATAGTGAAAAATATTCCAGTGGCGCTTTTGATTTACCCACGGAATGGTTGAATTGCTTGTTTCTATGAACTGAGTTCACCAATAATGTGAAGGATGCCAATCTTTTCATCCTATTATTGATTGCTTAGATCTCGATATGCCAAAAGTAATCGCATGAAATATACAGTAAAATCCAGTGTGATGTGTTTGTCTACAACTAGTCTGACTACACGTCCTCATATAACATATCAAGGACGCACCATCTTACCAGATTAACCATTCGACTTACCCATGCAGTGTGGGAAGAAAGAAGTATTGGGACTACGTATCCAAGCAATTGATGCCATGGACTCCTTCTTACAACCTTGTAAGCGAAAAATAAGTTGCAGTGTGCCTGTACAAAGAACTAGCGTAAGTTCAGTTACCAGCTTCTCGGAATTTTAGTTAGCCACTTATTGCAAAATTGTTCAATTACGTTGCTTGGCTTAATTTAGTTTGCTACTAATTACATAATGGCACAGCCTGTTAATCAGATTGTAGACTGCGCCTATCTATTTGTTTGATACTTACTGTTAGGAATTACCTGTTTGCCTTAACTTAAATATCTACTCGTTTGTTTAACTGATTTGCTGCTGCAATAGCGGGTTACAATGATGTTAATAACTACTTTTCAACATCCAATTGAAATTCTTCAATTCCTTGTTTGTTTAACTGGTTTGCTGTTATAACTCCCAGTTGAGATGTTTTGCTAACTTCAAGTTTTTTTAATCCAATCGGAACTTTAATGGCAAAACAGGTTAGCCCAAGATCAAAGAGCGAGGTCCCCATGGACGTTGCATCATCCCATAGCAGTGGCACCGGCCCAATCGTGCATTATGAATTGCCAACTGATGATGCTCTAGAGGCTAAACTAGTGGTAGAAAGAGATTCTGCTTCTGCACTTAGAGATGAAGTTGACATGTTGAGGAAGCAAACAACACAATCACAAGCAACATTCAAGACAACTATTAAATATTTGGTGGATTTCAAAACGAAGCAAGCTGAGACTGACCAGATTGTTAAGGTCCTGAAGGAAAAAAGGAAATTAAATTCCTACTTGGTAAATCATAGGTGAAATGTTCTTTCCATAGTTGAATAACCTTTGCGTTGTCTGTTCATGTAATGAATCAAACCATTTGTTTTAGAGATCATGTAATAATTGTTTTTTTGTTTGTAATTTTATTTGAGCACAAGTCTGTATTAATTGATAAGACTCGGAGACATTTCATTTGGATTGTTGTGCCAGACCTACAAATATGCCAATCGGGCTGAATGTGCATTCAGCAATAGTAGTAGTATAGATGGACCATAAGTGGCACGCATCGGAAAGGGCCAAGATGCTAGCTAAAAAAAAGGATGTTGTTGTAGCCAAAAAAAGTACAGCGGCCTGGCTTATGTATGTTAGTTGATATTATTGATCCATATACTCTATAAGTGCTTATATGTCTGTTAGTTCTGTACATTCTTGGTTGATTGACTCGGTATTTGAATCTTGATACATCGCTTGTGTACATATCTAAATGGGAGTACACATTATGCTGCATGTGACATTTGAGTTGGACATGAAGTGTTCCAAATATTCGAATTCACCTTAAACTGGATTCTAGTTTCTGAATTTGAGTATTGGCATTTGCAAACCACATTCATATATGACAGTGGAATACATCTTTGTCGCCCTTTTGAAGATATATAAAAACACATAGAATGATTTATAAAGATTCATATAGGAATACACAATGGATTTGAATTTAGTTGCCAGGGTAAACATGGATGCTTATTGTCCCAAAATTCGAAAGAAGCAGCAAAATGTCCACTCCCACGTCAGCTGCCCGAAGCCAAGTGTTTGGGAGATGGAAATTACTGTCTACCCATTACACAGACAATCCATTGGCCCGATTTCCACTGCTCTAAATAGGGGTAGGTTAGTAACTTCAATTAGACGTGACACGACCGCCTCTGAGCCCATTCCGACACGATGGGCGTCAAACATGGGCGGCAAAACTCATTTGATTCAAGCTCGTTTGAAAGACCTCTGTTTCTCCCTCCATTCCCCATTCATACACGGTGGGCGGCAAAACAAACTCGACTCGGCCGAAATGGATGTAGGCAAATATTTTCAATAGGGGCAGGTTTGTAACTTCACTCAGACGTGACACAACCGCCCTACCTGTCAGCCCCGTTCATACACCGTGGGCGCCAACCATGGGCGCCAACCACCCTCTCCTCGCCCGAAATCACTCTGGGCAAATATTGGCGAGATGCGAGATTACCGTCCTATCCCCAACCGATGAGACGTCCAAATTTTAAACGGGGGCTAAGTTGGCAACTTTCCCATATTTCAGACATGCACGTCCCAAAAACATGGTTCCCCGTACCTCTCCCTCCATTTTCCCATTCATACACCGTCCGCGCTAGAACACCCCATCCCCACACCAGCCTCCGTCCGCCACCCCATCCATCGCCGCCGTCCTCCACCACATCCATCGCCACCGACCTCCACCATGCCGGAGCACCTACCAAGACCGTGTCGTCCACTGATAGAGATGGACGTTTCTCATCCACGGCGATGGACCAATAGCCTTGCATCGCGTCCTCTCGCTTCATCGGCGCCGTCGTCCTCTTTGCCGGGGCCACTCACACGACCTTCTCTTCCACCGCAACGAGACTTATCCCCTGATGCACCCGTCTACTGTCGCAGATCTGCTTCAACGCCACCGACAGCCATCGCACCCCCGATGCCTACACGGCGCCACAAGAGAGGTGGTACTTCATATCTCCTCAACTTTTTGATCTCAACCAGAAAATAGATCTTAACTTGGTTACTCTACTTTCTTTTCAGCTCTTAGAATTTAGTTCTTAGTTCGAAGCAAACAATGGATACTAAATATCATTTCTCCGGTTTGCAGCTTCAAATCTGCCATGGCACAGCCATAATACAATTTAATCGATCATGCTTAGGGTTTAATTGATCATGTTGGTTTTGTGGTGGTTTCTTTAATAGAAATCGAAGGGGAAACCCTCTTTTGCTAAAAAAATATGCTTAGAGTTTCCCCCTTTTATGATCACTATACGATCAAAATACGTGCTTCGTGTCATAATAACACTGCTCCACCCATCAAGCTAAGCATGCTTAGTTGTTCAAATACGAATCTGATATTATTAAAACAGAGTTGTTTAATTTGTCAGCTAAATGTTCCTAAATTAGTTTCGAAAATGCATGTTCGCCACTCGGGTGTGTATCTCTACAGGGTGCCCACGGTGGGCCGGCCCACCCTGGGATTTTGGGTCGTCCCAGGCCCCGATTACCCTCTGTTCTGTTGCGCGCTTCCGATCTCTACTCGCCCTCAGCCTCCTGCCTCGCTGGCGACTTGCCGTCCTCGGACGGCATGACTAGGAGGAGACGCCGGACTAACAGGAGGACAAGAGACGCTCGCCCAACAGCGTCACCGCTGCCCGGGCATGCCGCCGTGCCTACCTTCCCAGTCCGTTTAGGGCTCAGGCGTGCAACACCTACCAAGCCAACCCGATTTATCCTGAGATACGTCCTCAACACTCAGCAGCCACTCCTCATCATCCATTTTCTAATTGATTCATTACTCATTAGGCAGGACTGTCATTAGGGTTTGTTGTGTGCTCAGTGCTACCTACACTTAATGGTTCAGATGTATTTCGGTAATCTTTAGTACCTCTAAAGTTCACAGGGTTTTCAAAATTCCGTCCCTCGGAACAGAAACTAGTCATTTTGGATTGTTGGTCGTAGTGACATTGACCCAGATTACTACTGCAAGCCAGGTTTGTTGACAATTTTACTTGTCTTTCTTACTCATTTGATATAATATCCAATTATTAACGTCGATTAGTTGCAAACAATAAGTGCTAGACAAACTTCTTCATTCAGATTTTGGACGGTCTTTTACTGCAGTTACAATTCTGCATACTTGTCCTAGTAAGCTCACAAGTAAATGATTGATTCACTACATCTATGCTTGCCTTGTCATATTTGTTGTCAATATTCTTTTAGGGTGGACCACCCTGTTTCTAAATACTGGAACCATAGACATGAGTGAATAGTATTTCTCAATGTGATCTCTTCCATCATGTGTGGGTAACGAACACTGCATTGTATAGAAAGAAAGTCTAATTTCCAGCTTTTACATAGGTTTCGATCTTTTACATGGAATAAAATCTGCCTACTTGCTTTGTGTCGCACTACCAACACTCCACCCTTGAAGCTAAACATTACGCCACTCATAATTGCTTAGTTTATTTGTTCAAATATGAATTTCATATGATTCTCATGTTCCTACTTCAGTTTTGAAATGTGTGCCTGCCTGTTATAGAGACATAAGGGGTTTGTATTTCTGTGTGTGGTCTGGTCAGCACGGTTGGGGAGGTGAACTTTGCATATGCAGGGGTTTATAGGGAGACACTCTCCGAGTTGAATCCGCAATGCATTCCATAGATAATCTGACTACTTTTTATGTTTTCATGAATCTCAGATTCCGAACAGCATCATAATGATTATGAGCTTGTGCACATGAAAAGAATAAAGCAGAACAATGCCATGGTTGTCAAACTTGGCATTAAGGGACTGAAATCAAGTCTGGATGCAATGCAATGCAAACGCTCTCTCCACCTACAGATTCATGCTCAGAATATGATCCTAATAGTGATTCTGAGCTAGAGGGAGACCTAAGTCAATGTAGCTCCCTAGTGGAGGAGTCAGAGGAAGATGCCCTATCTTATTCACCCATCAAGGTACTTGCTCTAACTTTCCAAGGTTACATTGCTCGCACATATCTTGCAATTGATGCTTTGCATTGCTTCTACTTTATTGAACCGCCATTAGCTTAGTTTACACATCATGTATGTGAATACGCCCTGCCTATCCATTTTCAGTACATATTCCATCTGTCATCATACCATATTTATCCATTCAAATGCTGTTCTTGTGTATCAGACGTTCAAAAGGAAGAGGGCGATTGCTGATCATGGAGGAGCACAAGCAAAGTATTTGGAAAAGGTAGTGGCACCTGATAAATCAAATAGCCCATTAGGTGTAGTTGCAATATCATCTGACCCACAAAATACCCCAACTCTAGCAGACTCTAGCCCTACTACACTGGTCATATCTGATGCCCCAACTCAGCAGACCCCAACTGCAGCAAACAGTATGATTATGGCAGCTGACATAGCACTAGCTGTACGATGCAAAACCCCCATTCCAGCAAAGAGTACACCAAATCCAGTTGCCAAATCCCTTTTCGAACCAGAGAGAGCCCCAATTGCAGCAAATAGGACCCTTGTTCCATTTCTTCCCAGTTTAGAAGACGAAGCTTATGTTATTGTCAGGAACTTTGTGCGCATCTTTCCTTCATGGAAAGATTATACCGCAGACACAGAACAATTTCCAGTCTTCCTCCGCAACTTACGCGTAAGTAATGTACTAATGTTATTCATGGTCATTACTGCATATGTTTCTGCTGACAGAAGACACAAGATTTCATTCTTTTAAATAGGCGAGGAGCAAAATGGATTGTGATGACGAGCAAGGGTTGGTTGCACTTTTCAAGCACTCGTTGATGAAGTATCGTTCCTACCAGAGGCAAGCGCACTTCAATGGCAAGCCTCTGAACAAAATTCCTGTAAAGTCTCCAGTGCTACATTTATCCGACAGTGACTGGAATAATCTTGTTACACATTGGTCTCGGCTGCAGCGTAAGGTACTGTCTATGATATCACATCACAATTTGAACTACATTTCTGCATTTGCCTTAATGTCTCACTTGTACGAAAACTGTTAGCAGAAGAACATTCGTTCTCAAGGGACCACAGAATCTTGCAACTATACAACACACTGCATTGCTCTTATGAGTACCTCTTGCCCTATATGACCATACTTACTTTCATAGCTGTTTGATTATGTAGCATCATTGCACATGTTAGCCTCGTAATCGTCCATTTGGTGGACATTATAAGATCCGTATGGACTCTTACATAAATTTAGAATCAACCCAATGCTTTTGAAGAGGTTTAGCTCTGAAGTCCTCTTGTAAGGACTGAACGTGGTCTATCAATGTACTTTCATTAACAGCTACTCCCTCTGTCCCATAATATAAGAACGTTTTGTACAGTACACACCAGTGTTCAAAACACTCTTGTATTATGGGAAGAGGGATTGGTTCATTTTGTAGCATTCTACATCTTATCTCCCTCGCCCACCATTTACTAAAAAAGACCAGATCTATATTTAATCTTACCAACAAGTAGAATACACATACAATGCCAGTGCAGAAGTGTAGCGCATTGCTCTTGTCAGTACATTTTGTCCTGTAACGCTTGTACTTCCAGGGATTGGTAGTTGATTATGTAGCATCAATCTGCATCTTATCTTCATTATCCTCTATCCCTTCCAGTATTATCATATCTATAATTACTCTCTACAAAATGTAGAGTACATGCAATGCTTATGAAGAAGATTCTGTGCTGAAATTCTTGAGTTATCCTTCCCTTGACATGGAGAAGGGCATTATAAAGCCGGTGTTAACTGTTAATGTAAGTCAGTCCTGCTAAAGCCTTTATCCTCAACTGCTGTTTAATTTGCTCATACTCTCTATCATTTACTGCTGTTTAGTTTGCTGTTTCTACCAAAATGCATGTTCGCAAGAATCGTAAGTTCTAAGTTTTACTTGTAAAACCAAATTCCTTATTCATACCATGCACATTACTTAATACTCCCTATATGTATGCTTGTTTTTGTGGATCTATAATACAGTGTGTGGTGAAGCAGCCCACGTTTGCACCTTGTCATCTCCTGTTTTATCTTACTGATGTGGCTAATGATATGAACAACATGCCATGCACATTATCCAAAATAGATACAATGGTTTTCTTTGCCCTTCATCTATGCTTGTTATGTTGACATGGTAATCCAGTAGTGTGGTGAAGCTCCCCGCATTATGAACAATGCGAAATTATGCTATTGATATTTTTAACTTACTCTTTATTTTCTAATTTGAAATTGGATAGAATTGACAGAACAGTTATCATCTTTGTTTATACACATGCAAAACCTGTCATCTCTCTACTTTGTTTCAAGGTGATATGCCCGATGGCATGCACAAGTCTGCTGAAGGCTGTGAGACAAACCCAACATATATTGCAGCAAAGAAGGCAAAACATCTTGAAGATAGTGAGACAACCCCAAAGTCTTGTCTTGATGCAGTGTTCAAGTTACTTGAGACTAACAGTCAGACAAGCTCACAGAATTCGTTGTCTGAATCAGTTCGACTTCTTTAGTCCCAAGTTCTAGTAGACAGGCATTCTGCAACTCAACTTCGACTTGAAGTCCTATCTCTAAGAAAGATTGTGGAGAACACCAATGAGAACCTCATCGCTAAACAGCTACACCTGGAAGCTATGACCGACATGCTAGGCCGGTCTCACAGCCTTGCTCAGCAGCTTGCGCAGCAGTTCCCCCGCAAGGCTAACCTTTCTTGAACTGTCTTGGAAGTGGTCTCGGTTCAGTATTATTTTGTTACGCTGTAATGGTGCCCAGTTTTTGTAATCTGCTTCTTCGTTGCGCTTTACGATCACTGGAGGCGAACTTCGATGCCCAGTGGATGTAATGTACCTTAAATCCTTTATTGTATAGTGTAGGTTTATTCTTAGTTACTATGCCATAATTTCTTTATTGTATAGAGTAGGTTTGTTCTTAATTCCTACTAGTTACTGCCACCATTCGCTATCTGAAAAAAAATCAGATGTAGTCGACCGGACCGAAACATTTGACTCTAACGGGCCTAGTTTTTAGCGGGCCACAATTGGGCCGGCCTGCGTCTTTCTTGGGTCCAAATGATTGGGGCCTTCACACATTGCGCCAGGCCCAAACTTACACCGGCCTATATTTTAGTTGGGCCTTTTGTCGACCCAGTGCTTAGTTTGGCCCAGGTAGCATTGGGCCATTAACAGGGTGAATATTGTACTCGCCTGTTACGGCCGAGATGAAATTACGGGCCTTTAGCAGGCCAAAATGCATGTTGGGCCTCAATTTTCACTAGTCATCGATGGGCCTTCAGCATGCCGAAATGTAGACCGGGCCGTTTTGGGCCCAGTTAGCTCACGGGCCGTTACCAGGCCGAGACATATCTCCGCCTTAGTTGGCCCACTGATATCATTGGCCTTTAAGAGGCCGAAAGCTTAGCACAGGCATCAACGGGGCGAATTATGCGACAGGCCTTTAACAGGCCCAAAGTCATGTTGGGCTTAACTGTTGCCACCTTTAGCACGGGCCGTTAGTGGGGCCGATGTCCCATCAGACCATATATGGCCCATGGGCAGCACATGCCATTCCTAGGCCGAAAGTCACACCGGGCTGCAATGGGCCCATGTCTACATTAGGCCTCTAACAGGCCGAAAGTCACTGGGCTGTAGTTGGGCCGAAATATTCGGCGAACAATTAATGGGCCAGATCTGGCTTCGGGCTGCAAATGGGCCCAAATATTGGGCAAAGAATTAACGGGCCAGATTTGGCTTTGGGCCGTAAATGGTCCCAAATATTGGGCGAACAATTAACGGTCCAGATCTGGCTTCAGGCCGTAAATGGCACTTTATTAAGCAGGCTGTTATTGGGCTGGCCCACTAGTACCTGATTAAGTTCTACGGGCCTTTGACTTGGCCGACCTTTTTAACCTATATGGGCCTCTGTTGGGCCCAGCCACGTGTCGACGTATCATAGGCATGTCTCCTCCAATGGACGGGCGACATCTGGCCCACTGACGAGCTGACAGGTGTTCCCTTCGGCCAATCAGAATTTTACACGTGGAAATTTCCGATTGGTCAGGGCTGTTAACGGGTTATCGGATCCAAAATCTGACCCGATAGCTTAACGGCGTTCCGTTACGGTGGATGCCACGTGTCGGTCACCCTTGACGAAAGCACTTCTGTGACGCGCGATTTATCGTCATGGAAGTGGACACTTCCGTGATGATAATTTTGGTAATGTCATGGAACACTTCTACGGCATCACAGGTATGCTATCTTGATTCTGTCATAAAATCGTCATGGATGTACATGCATGACAAAAAACACGACCTACTGTGACAAACACGTATCATCACGGAAGTGTATTTTTTTGTAGTTGCAATCATAACGCAGTAATACCCGGGGTTTGTATATAAGACAATAGGTTCCTACCTCATCAACTACTTCCCAATACCCACATGTTATCAAGGTCCTACTCATGCAATGTTTGAGGGTTGAAACTAATGCATAAAAACTGGGTAATAAACCGGATATGATCAAAGTGTTACTTGCCTTGCTGACGATCGGAAAACCCTAGAGATTCGTAGTAGCAAGCCTTGCACTCCGGAAACTCTATCGTGAACAAACAATAGAATACATAAGAACTCAAGCATAAGATGCAAAGGTAAAACCAAAAGAAAATATCTAAACAGAAAGTTCAAGTGAAGAGCTTCGATTTGCAAAAAGAATCAATCGAATTGGAGTTACGAAACTCAAACTACGATCAAAAGAAGTTCGAATTCAAATCTTCTTGAAACCAAATTTTAAGTTTCCAAAATCATGTTCAAGTTGTTAATATGGACAAAGGGGAACAAGACAAAGATTTTGGCGTTGGTTTCACTAGATTTGGGTAAACGAGCAAAAAGTAGTGAGGGTTTAAAGATCAGGGATTAATCTGCGATAAAAATAATTACGGATGGGTCCCTGGCCGAAAATTAAACTAAAAAGAAAAAATATAACGAACGAACGATCGCTAACAGAAACTGACGAACGAACTCGTTCGCGAAAAAAACTAATCAAGTGAACGTTCACTAACTAATATAACCTAAAAAAATAAATAAACCGATCTAAAAAAACGAACTTAAAAAAACCGGACGGGTTTTTACGGGTTTTATACCGGTTCTGTGACGCCCCTGATTCAATCGTACACTAATCATACCCGCAAACGTGTACGATCAAGATCAAGGACTCACGGGAAGATATCACAACACAACTCTACAAATAAAAAAGTCATACAAGCATCACATTACAAGCTAGGGGCCTCGAGGGCTCGAATACAAGAGCTCGATTATAGATGAGTCAGCGGAAGCAACAATATCTGAGTACAGACATAAGTTAAACAAGTTTGCCTTAAGAAGGCTAGCACAAACTGGGATACAGATCGAAAGACGTGCATGCCTCCTGCCTGGGATCCTCCTAAACTACTCCTGGTCGTCGTCAGCGGGCTGCACGTAGTAGTAGGCACCTCCCGAGTAGTAGTAGTCGTCATTGACAGTGGCGTCTGGCTCCTGGGATCCATCGTCTGGTTGCAGCAATCAAGTATAGAAAGGAGGAAAAGGGGGAGCAAAGCAACCATGAGTACTGTCGGTGTTAAAACCGGCGGATCTCGGGTAGGGGGTCCCGAACTGTGCGTCTAAGGCGGATGGTAACAGGAGGCAGGGGACACGATGTTTACCTAGGTTCGGGCCCTCTTGATGGAGGTAATACCCTACGTCCTGCTTGATTTATCTTGATGATATGAGTATTACAAGAAGTTGATCTACCACGAGATCGTAGAGGCTAAACCCTAGAAGCCAGCCCATGGTATGATTGTATGTTGTCCTACGGACTAAACCCTCCGGTTTATATAGACACTAGAGGGGGCTAGGGTTACACAGAGTCGGATACAAGGGAGGAGATCTACATATCCGTATTGCCAAACTTTCCTTCCACGCCAAGGAACGTCCCATCTGGACATGGGACGAAGTCTTCAATCTTGTATCTTCATAGTCCAATAGTCCGGCCAAAGGATATAGTCCGGCTGTCCGTAGACCCCCTAATCCAAGACTCCCTCAGTAGCCCCTGAACCAGGCTTCAATGACGATGAGTCCGGCGCGCAGATTTGTCTTCGGCATTGCAAGGTCGGTTCTTCTTCCGAATACTCCATAGAAGATTTTGAACACACAAATAGTGTCCGGCTCTACAAAATAAGTTCCACATACCACCGTAGAGAGAATAATATTTCCACAAATCTAATCTTATTGACACGTTTAGCAACACGACATCATGCCGGAGGGGGAAATCCCTCTCCGGTGGCCATCTTCATCATCCCGGTGCTCTCCATGACGAGGAGGGAGTAGTTCTCCCTCGGGGCTGAGGGTATGTACCAGTAGCTATGTGTTTTATCTCTCTCTCTCGTGTTCTTGATTTGTCACGATCTTGATGTATCGCGAGCTTTGCTATTATATTTTGATTCTATGATGTTTTCTCCCCCTCTACTCTCTTGTAATGGATTGAGTTTCCCCTTTGAAGTTATCTTATCAGACTGAGTCTTTAAAGATTTGAGAACACTTGATGTATGTCTTGCCATGCGTATCTGTGGTGACAATGGGATACCACGTGATTCACTTGATGCATGTTTTGGTGATCAACTTGCGGGTTCCGTCCATGAACCTATGCATAGGGGTTGGCACATGTTTTCGTCATGATTCTCCAGTAGAACTTTGGGGCACTCTTTGAGGTCCTTTGTGTTGGTTAAATAGATGAATGTGAGATTGTGTGATGCATATCGTATAATCATACCCACGGATACTTGAGGTGACATTGGAGTATCTAGGTGACATTAGGGTTTTGGTTGATTTGTGTCTTAAGGTGTTCTTCTAGTACGAACTCTAGGGTTGTTTGTGACACTTATAGGAATAGCCCATCGGATTGATTGGAAAGAATAACTTTGAGGTGGTTTCGTACCCTACCATAATCTCTTCGTTTGTTCTCTGCTATTAGTGACTTTGGAGTGACTCTTTGTTGCATGTTGAGGGATAGTTATGTGATCCAATTATGTTATTATTGTTGAGAGGACTTGCACTAGTGAAAGTATGAACCCTAGGCCTTGTTTCCTAGCATTGCAATACCGTTTATGCTCACTTTTATCATTAGTTACCTTGCTGTTTTTATATTTTCAGATTACAAAAACCTTTTTCTACTATCCATATACCACTTGTATCACCATCTCTTCGCCGAACTAGTGCACCTATACAATTTACCATTGTATTGGGTGTGTTGGGGACACAAGAGACTCTTTGTTATTTGGTTGCAGGGTTGCTTGAGAGAGACCATCTTCATCCGACGCCTCCTACGGATTGATAAACCTTAGGTCATCCACTTGAGGGAAATTTGCTACTGTCCTACAAACCTCTGCATTTGGAGGCCCAACAACGTCTACAAGAAGAAGGTTGTGTAGTAGACATCAACGGCACAATGGAACTCTCATTGAAAGCACCAATGTCGGTGTCAAAACCGGCGGATCTTAGGTAGGGGGTCCCAAACTGTGCGTCTAAGGCGGATGGTAACAGGAGGCAGGGGACACAATGTTTACCCAAGTTCGGGCCCTCTTGATGGAGGTAATACCCTACGTCCTGCTTGATTGATCTTGATGATAGGAGTATTACAAGAGTTGATCTACCACGAGATCATAGAGGCTAAACCCTAGAAGCCAGCCTATGGTATGATTGTATGTTGTCCTACGGACTAAACCCTCCGGTTTATATAGACACCGGAGGGGGCTAGGGTTACACAGAGTCGGTTACAAGGGAGGAGATCTACATATCCGTATTGCCAAGCTTGCCTTCCACGCCAAGGAACGTCCCATCCGTACACGAGACGAAGTCTTCAATCTTGTATCTTCATAGTCCAACAGCCCGGCCAAAGGATATAGTCCGGCTGTCCGGAGACGCCCTAATCCAGGACTCCCTCAAGTACTCATCCAAAGTACTCACAAGCAAGGAGCTACACTACATATGTATGCATTGGTATCAAATGTAATAAGGGTATCATATGTGGACTGAACTACAGAATGCCAGAATAAGAGGGGTATAGCTAGTCCTATCGAAGACTACACTTCTGGCCACCTCCATCTTGCAGCTTGTAGAAGAGAGTAGATGGTAAGTTTACCAAGTAGCATCGTGTAGCATAATCCTGCCCGACGATCCTCTCCTCGTCGCCCTGTTAGAGAGAGACCACCGGGTTGTATCTGGCACTTGGAAGGGTGTGTTTTATTAAGTATCCGGTTCTAGTTGTCATAAGGTCAAGGTATAACTCCAAGTCGTCCTGTTACCGAAGATCACAGCTATTCGAATAGATTAACTTCCCTGCAGGGGTGCACCACATTTCCCAACACGCTTGATCCCCTTTGTCCGAACACACTTTCCTGGGTCATGCCCGACCTTGGAAGATCAACACGTCACAGCCCTACCTAGGCACAACAGAGAGGTCAGCACGCTAGTCTAAATCCTATGGCACAGGGGTCTGGGCCCATCGCCCATTGCACACTTGCATGTTGCGAGGGAGGCCGGAGAGCAGACCTAGCAACCTCCATTACAAAGGAAGTTGCTTTACGCGGTCCAACCTGGCGCGTGCCGCTCAGTCGCTGACGTCACGAAGGCTTCGGCTGATACCACGACGTCGAGTGCCCATAACTGTTCCCGCGTAGTTGGTTAGTGCGTATAGTCTACTGGCCAGACTCAGATCAAATACCAAGATCTCGTTAAGCGTGTTATCTTGAAGTAACCGTGAACACCGACCAAGGCCAGGCCCACCTCTCTCCTTGGTGGTCTCAACCTGCCCTGTCGCTCCGCCACAGTGTAACAGTCGGGGGCCTTCGGGAACTCAGGCCCACCTCTACCGGGATGGAGCCACCTGCCCCTTCAGCCCCCAACATTGGAATCACTCGCGGGTACTCAACGAGCCGACCCGACTTTCGTCACCACCTGTATAGTATGCATATATGTATAAGTATACACCTGTGATCACCTCCCGAGTGATCACTGCCCGATAGTATAGCATGGCAGACGAACAAGAATGTAGGGCCACTGATGAGAAACTAGCATTCTATACTAAGCATTAGGATTGCAGATAAAGGTAACAACAGTAGTAGCAAGGACAGGCTATGCATCAGGATAGGGTTAACGGAAGCAGTAACATGCTACACTACTCTAATGCAAGAAGTATAGAGAAGAGTAGGCGATATCTGGTGATCAAGGGGGGGGCTTGCCTGGTTGCTCTGGCAAGAGAGAGGGGTCATCAACATCATAGTCATACTGGGTAGCAGCGACGTCGGTCTTGGTGTCTAGCGAGAGAAGAGGGGGAAGAGACAATAAATATTAAGCAAACAGATGCATAGCGATGCATGACATAACAAGTATCCGTGCTAGGGGTGCCCTAACGCGGTATGAGGTAGTACCGGTGAAGGGTGGGGGGACATCAGGAAAAATATCCCCGATGTTTCGCATTTTCGGTCAGATGAACCGGAGGGGAAAAGTTGTGTGTTCGCTATGTTAGGGATGCGTGGCGGACGAATGGGCTGCATATCCGGATTCGTCTCGTCGTTCTGAGCAACTTTCATGTACAAAGTTTTTCCATCCGAACTACGGTTTAATTTATATTGATTTTAAAAGATTTAAATCAATTTTAGCATTTATTTAATTAATTTAATTCAACATTATCCAGAACAGTGCACGCCGACGTCAGCATGACGTCAGCAGTTGACCTGGTCAACCTGACATGTGGGTCCCACCTGTCAGCGACTGTTTGTCTAATTAACAGTAGTTAATTAGGTTAACTAGTTATTAGGTTAATTAATCTTAGTTAGTTAATTTAAATAGATTTATTTATTTATTTATTTATATTTATTAATTTACTTAATTCTTTTTTAAATTTATTTTTTTAAATCGTTTTCGTTCACAGGGGTGGGGCCCGTTGTCCAGTGGCTCTGAGGGAGCCAATGGGGCGGGTTAGCGGGCGTCCGCCCGCTCGACAGGGCGCTTTCCTAGGCCAGCCGTGGGGTGGGGCGCAGCGGGGCCAGGGCGAGGGCTGCGGGACGAGGCCGGAGCTCGACCGGAGCGAGCTCATGGCGCGCAGGCAGCGGGGCGCATCGGCGGCTGACGGTGTCAAAACCGGCGGATCTCGGGTAGGGGGTCCTGAACTGTGCGTCTAAGGCGGATGGTAACAGGAGGCAGGGGACACGATGTTTTACCCAGGTTCGGGCCCTCTTGATGGAGGTAAAACCCTACTTCCTGCTTGATTTATTCTTGATAATATGAGTAGTACAAGAGTTGATCTACCACGAGATCGGAGAGGCTAAACCCAAGAACCTAGCCTATGGTATGATTGTATGTTGTCCTACGGACTAAAACCCTCCAATTTATATAAACACCAGAGGGGGCTAGGGTTACACAAGGTCGGTTACAAAGGAGGAGATATACATATCCATATTGCCTATCTTGCCTTCCACGCCAAGTAGAGTCCCATCCGAATACGGGACGAAGTCTTCAATCTCGTATCTTCATAGTCCAACAGTCCGGCCAAAGGATATAGTCCGGCTGTCCGGAGACCCCCTAATCCAGGACTCCCTCAGTAGCCCTTGAACCAGGCTTGAATGACGATGAGTCTGGCGCATAGTGTTGTCTTCGGCATTGCAAGGCGGGTTCCTCCTCCGAATACACCACAGAAGAGTTTGAATACAAGGATAGTGTCTGACCCTGCAAAATAAGTTCCACATACCACCGTAGAGAGAATAATATTTCCACAAATCTAATCTACTGACACGTTTTGGCAGCATGACATCATGCCATGGCTCGGTAATTATTCGAACCGTTTCTCTTTAACCAGCCCCGCACATAACGCGAGGCAGTTTCTTGACACGTCTTGTCAAAGCAGAGATCGTGTTCCCCTTATTATGAGATTCTGATCAATACGGACGTGGGTAACCCAACCGTGCCTAGGACTCCTAGATTTTAGGTATGTCCCAAACGACCATGAGGAGGATGCTTGATATTCACCCTCTTTATAAAGGAATAAGGCTTTTACTTTTTCCCTCCCGTGCTCAATCGAATCCTTCCCCCGCCTCGAGTTCTAACACCCAAAGCCTAGGTCAGGCGCTTCGGACCTTCAATCATGTCCGGATCCAGCCTTCAGGGCCGGTGGATTCCCTCCTCCGTCACGGAGGAGGTTATCAAGAAGTTGAGGGAGGCCAGATACCTGACCACTGAAGTTTCGCATCGGCTGTCTGCCCGAGGGCAGGTCGTCCCTACTCCCGCACCCAATGAGAACGTCGTGTTCATCTCCCACTTCCTCTGAGGACTAGGCCTCACTCTGGATCCCTTTGTTAGGGGTCTTATGTTCTATTACGGACTGGATTTTCACGATCTAGCCTCGGATTCCCTCCTTCACATCTCGTCATTCATTGTCGTTTGTGAGGCCTTCCTCCGCATTACCCCTCACTTCGGCCTATGGCTAAAGACCTTTGATGTGAAGCCGAAGATGGTCGAGGGGCAGCACACAGCGTGCGGAGGTGCTCTAATAAGAAAAATTGCTGGCGCTCCATGGCCGAAGGGTTCCTTTCCAGAGGTGTCCGGATTGTGGCAACGGGAGTGGTTTTACGTCATAGCTCCCCGAAGTGCCAAGTGGGTAGCTGCCCCCACTTTTCGCTCGGGCCCTCCACCACAACTGATGTTATGGATTAGCAGGGGGCTGAGCTGGGGTCCAGCCAAGGACGTGCCCATACTGTAGAGCCGCATCTGAGATCTCTTTGAGGGAGATTTCAGTCTGGTTATGATAATGCAGTTTAGGTTGGTTCGTCGAGTCCAGCCTTGCAAACGCCGGCCCCTCCGCATGTGGGAATTCAACCCGGAAGGACCATGCACTATTCAGAATTTCCTCGGCCTGGCGCACGAGGAGATGTACAAATCGTTCTTCGGACCCCAAATAGAATCCGTACTACCGAGTACGTGGGCCTGAGCAGCAACCGCACCACGGCCCAAGTAAGTAATCCCCTAGCCGAACACACTGTCTTTTTATTTATCATGACATCATTCTAAAGAATCGCTCTTTGACCAGGACTGGATAACAAAGGCAAAGATGATCCGGTGTTCGGCCCCCCTTCCTGAAGGCTTGGACAATCCAGTGCTGGAAAAGATGCTCGAGCCAGCACCTCGCCCGACGCCCTCAAAGGAAGATGAAGGGGGGAATAAAGAGGGCGAAAGCAGGCCTCCACCGCTACCTATTCCAGCTGAGGGAATGAGGGCATCCGTGAGGGAGGATAACCAAGGGGAAGAATCTGACATTCTCTCGCCCCGGGGAAGGAAGAGGACTACCTCTGAATATCCAGAAACCAAGGTTTCCAAACGGGAGAAGAAATCTCCACCAGAGGGTCCTGCCTCGGAGGGTGCTCTTGCCGCACAAAGTCCGCGTGGGGATCAACCCTCTAATGAGCTGTAAGTAATCAAAAAGTACTTAATAGTGAAGATATACTACCTTACCTCTGAGGAAAATAACCGAAGCATTTATCTTGCAGTTCGGATCTTAGCCCTTCTCAGCAGAGCTCGTCTTCGAGGGATCTTCTTCCGGAGATGATGGAGAGCAAAATGCCTCCCCTGGACTCCCCTGCTCAAGAAGTGGGCGACCTTGAAGTGTCGTCACGAAGGGTTTCTCCTGATCCAGCAAGGCCCGAAGGTAATCCTATGGCCACCCGATGTCCTCAGTATCCGGCTCTTAAAGAGAGCAATCAAAAGAGTCCGGCATCTTCTGGTATGCATTAGGACGTACTGAAGGATCTGCTAGAGCGAGCGACTATCTCAGAAGAGCACCGTACATTGATGGGTACGGTGATTGAAAGGATTTCGTCCGCCGAAAGCGGGTTGCATGAAGCCTTTATGAGTCTACTGACGGGTTTTGAGGTACGTGAAATGATATACATTTGTGATAGTACCACACATTTTTAGGTGTGCCCTGTGTACATAGTAGCCCCTAAGACTCTGGTTGTCGTTGAGAACGGCGGCAAACAGAGGATCGTAATCCCAGGTAATAACCAGACCGTCTTTATGTGCAGGTGGTTGAAGCTCCGGTGGCTAGCCGGACTGATGGGGTTGCCGAACTAAAGCGGCAACTGGATGCGGCGGATGCCGACATCGAGCTTGTTAACAAGCGGCTTGACGAGGCACAGGGTAGGTGATGTTTCTGGTGAATGTCACATAGTAAGAGCAGCGTGATGCCGGTATCTTTAATATGTTGTGACTGCAGATGGAGCTGCCATCGTGGAGACCCTTCGGGCGGAGCTTGCCCGAGCCAAGGAGAAAGCAAGGAGTAGTAATGCGGCCGCTTTAAAGGCGGCCGAAGATTTAAGAGCCGAGAAGGCCGCGCATGGCGAGAGCAAAGAAAAAATGGCCAAGATGACTGTAAAGTTAAAAGATACTACCGACCGCTACCAGCTTCTTGAAGAAGAAAACCAGGCGAAGGCGACAGACCTGGAAAAGGCCACAATGGCGACCAAGGACACCCGCTCTGCAATGGGAGCGAAGAAGGAGGAACTGCATGAAGCCGGGGATATTGTGGCTGGGAAGCCCTTTATGCTGCGGAGGAAGTTTGGAGATCCTCGGTATGCTCCTCTGGATCGACTGTCGAGTTCGGCAGAAGCATATCTGGACTTGGCAGCGAGTGATGTTGATGCGGCCGAATACTTCCGAGATCAAACAGATCGTGAAGTGGACAAGCTATTCTGGTCGCAATTTAACGTTCCAGAGTGTCCACTTCCATTGACCGATCAGCTTACCGAATGGGCCGAGCTGAATAGATTGTCCGGACTCGCCATGAGGTCTGTTGTGGATCATCTGTGGCCGGAAAGGCCAAAGCTGAACAACTATTTTAGCTTGGTGCAGCAGTTCCTTGGTGCGGTGCCGCGCATTAATGTGATGAAGAGGTCGGCGTGCATAGAAGGCTCACGGATGGCCCTTACCCGTGTCAAAACATACTGGGCGGAGATGGGTGCCACCACTGTCGCGGCGCAGGGTTCGGCCATAGGCCGAGTGGCTGCCGAGCACTATTTTGAAGAAGTTCTTGAAGGCGCTTGTTCGATAGAGGCCCAGTGCTTGATGAATATTATGTTTGAGTGACATGTATTCCCATTGTAAAAACAATGTTTTATTAAATTTATTAAGGCTTTATTTATACTTTTGCCCGAAAGTATTATGATGCCTCCTGTGCGGCCGTTTATGTATACATGTATATAACCTGAAAGATTGCAGTCGTCGGCTTCAGCCCCCACACATATAATGCGGGGGTGTTCGCAGAAGACACGTGTTCACACTTTATTCAACGTCTTGGTCCATTAAGGAGGTGATTTAACACTTTCACTTAGCCAGAGGAGTTTGACAGTGGGGCTACTATATAGCCCCTGGTGGCTCCGCACTCATCCGAATTCGGGGTGCGTGCATGCCTGGCCGGGAAACAACCCTTCGTTAAGATGGAGGAATCCCGAAGATTCCGATAGGTCATCGAGTGGTTGACCAGTCTCACGCTATATCATGACAGTCAGTTTTCGACTTTCTCTACTGAGGTGCTCGTCCGGATGAACCAGGGCACAATCGTAGTAGATCTCCTGGTGCCGCCTTAGCCGATAGAGCGGAATGTAAGGCAGCAAAACACAGGAGTCGGGCAAAGCCAACATTTGACCAAAGACATGATTCGGAGCTGATGCATATAAGGCCAAACTCGGGACGCCGAACACTCCCTAAGGTATTCGGTCTTTATGGTGCAAACCGGGCCTAAACAGTGCCCTTTGTAGTAAGCCCCTGGTGTCCAGGTACGTGCATTATTCTGACGTGGCCACATGCCAAGACGTCAGCATCCTTCTCAATTGTACTAAGAATCTGACGGATGTGTATCAACAAGAGACAGTAAAAAAGGTGTACGCAGGGTCTTAATCTAAAAAGAATCCTTGGAACGGGTCCCTGCTGCACGTCTGCGCCTGTGTCTCTGTTGTGCCGTATCCTGGACGGGTGTAGCACGATGGTCATCTGTAAAAGAGAGGAACTTAGTTGAAAAGTTGTCATGCAAAAGGTAGGTTATACTAAAGAAACCATTTACAATTCAAGATGAGTAAGATTGAGCCTAATTGCCACTTGTTTGCGCGCATTGAGCCCCTTGTATTGTACTAGGGGTATGGCCATCAAACCTGTATTAATTACATATAACTGCGCCGGAGTCGTCTAACCGCATCCGTGGTCTTAACAACCTGTCAAATGCTTTAGCTGGTGAGGCCGTTTAGTGTGCGGCTTCCAAGGTAGCCGCACTGTCTTCGGCGTGCAAGGAGCGCTTAATATTTCCATTTAGTGTAATGATGCCGCGTGTACCGGGCATCTTAAGCGTGAGGGAAGCGTAATGCGGTATTGCGTTAAAGCGAGCAAAAGCTTCGCGTTCGAGTAGTGCTTGATAGCCACTTTGGAACGGAGCGATGTGGAAGGTTAAATTTTCGCTGCGGAAGTTATCGGGGAAGCCGAATATAACCTCTAGTAGCAGGGAGCCCGTGCAAAGAGCCTCCGGGCCTGGCGTTACTCCTTCAAAGGTAGCATTGCTGCGGAAATTTTTTGTTGGGTCTATCCCCATTTTGCGGACTGTGTCCTGATATATCAGATTTAAACTGCTGCCGGCATCCATCAGGACTCGTGTGAAGTGGTATCCATCAATTATTGGATCTAATACCAAGGCAGCCCATCCTGCACGCGGAATACTTGCCGAGTAATCCCGATGGTCGAAGGTGATCGGTTGGGACGACCAGTGGCAGAGCTCTGCGGTTTTAGGCCCTGGGGCATGTTTCTCTAGGGGTGCCGCTTTGTTTCTCCCCTTTATCACGTGTAACACGTTGACTGTTTTGACTTCTGGTGGGAATTTCTTCTGTTCCCTAGTGCTTTGCTTGCGAGGCTCGTCCTCGTCTTCGCTTGGTGTATCCTGCCTCTTGTGTTCGGCGTTGAGCTTGCCGATCTGTTTGAAGACCCAACATTCTATGTGGGTATGATTCGCAGGTTTATCGGGGGTGCTGTGGATCTGACATATTTTGTCCAGAATCTGGTTTAGGCTGGACAGTTCGTCTCTATTGCCTTTGGAGGGTGGCTTTTGCTGACCTGGCCGAGAGCTTCTGAATCCGGCGTTTACCGCCGTGCTCTTCGGGCTGTCTTCTTTATTCCGGCGCTTATTTTTGCTGTGTCGTGATTTTCCGTTTCCATCCCTGACTTCGGATGTACTTGGGTCGCTGGTGCTGCATCGGGCTAACCAGCTGTCCTCGCCTGCGCAAAAGTGGGTCATGAGGCTTGTTAATGCTGCCATTGTTCTCGGCTTTTCTTGGCCGAGGTGTCTGGCAAGCCATTCGTCTCGAACGCTATGCTTGAAAGCTGCTAATGCTTCGGCGTCTAGACAGTCGACTATTTGGTTCTTTTTAGTGAGGAACCTGTTCCAAAGCTTTCGGGCTGACTCACTGGGCTGTTGAGTTGTATGACTTAAATCGTATGCATCCGGTGGTCGGACATAGGTCCCTTGAAAATTTGCCCAAAAAGCGTCTTCGAGCTCTTCCCAGCTTCCGATGGAGTTTTCGGGGAGGCTTTTAAGCCAGTGCCGAGCTGGCCCTTTGAGCTTGAGGGGTAAGTACTTGATGGCGTGGAGATCGTCTCCTCGAGCCATATGGATATGGAGGATGTAGTCCTCAATCCAGACCCCAGGGTCTGTTGTTCCGTCGTACGCCTCCATGTTTACGACTTTGAATCCCTCTGGAAATTCATGGTCCAGCACCTCACCGGTGAAACATAGGGGGTGTGCGGCACCCCTGTATTTGGGTGTACCGTGGTGTTCAGATGTTTGTTGTGTTGCATTGCATGCTGGAGCGCGCTTGCGTGGTCCGTAGATTGATCTGGTTGCGCCGTCCTTTTGATGTGAGCCCTTATGCGGATCGCGTACTGATTTATGTGCGGCGTCGTTTGCCACTCTATGTTGGCTACGCGGTCGTTTATCCGACCGGATGGCCGTTTTATTTTTTATTTGTAGAGGATCTAAGGCCTCATCGTCGAATTCAGGTAGCAACTTTCGCTTCGGGTAGCTCTTGGTGTGGCGATTACTGCCGTACTTCGCTGCAATGTTGAATACTTCATTCCATCTGATTTTGAGTGTGTCTTGTGCAGCCCTGAGCCTTTGCTTCTGCTTTTTCAGACTCCTCGCAGTGGCAACCAGCCTTTGATGGGCATTCTGTTGCCCCGGGTGCCTGTCCGGTGTGATGTCGTCCGGACTGTTATCTTCGACCGGGTTGGGTTGTTCGGTTTGATTTTCTGTGTTGCCGTGGTCGGGCGATGGTTCACCCTTCTCTAACGCTGGGTCTATATGATCGTTGTTTCTGCCGAGGCGGGATTTGGAGCGGCGCTTACGCCGCCGCTTTGACTGCTTCTCGAGGGAACAACCCTTCGCTGCATCCTTTCGTTCCTCGTCATCGTTTTCTTTGGGTGTGTCCACCATGTATACGTCATGTGATGAAGTGGCTGTCTAATGCCCTGTGGGCAGTGGTTCTCGTTCGCCTCCTGCATCGTCGTCCATGCCGTCGATGTCTTCGGAGTCGAAGTCGAGCATGTCGGTTAAATCGTTGATAGTGGCTACTAAGTGGGTGGTGGGTGGGCAGCGAATTTCTTCGTCATCCGCATCTCAATCCTACCGGACATAGTTCGGCAAGGACTCTACTGACAAGGAGAGAGACCTTAATGAGTTCAGTATGTCGACGGAGGGCGAGTGCTGAAAGATATCCGCGGAGGTAAACTCCATGATCGGCGCCCAGTCGGATTCGATAGGCACTGGCGCAGGCGGTTCGGAGTCCGTGGCCGGGGAAGAATCCGGTAGTTCGGCGTCACGGCTCCTATGAAGGGTAAGGTCGATCCTCGGCTTGATCGCCGCTGAGAGTACGGCCTCCGTGGCGGGGTCTATCCACCCGTCCATGGATGTCGCGATTGGCTCCGAATTGAGGGTCGGAGCAGTCACCGGTGCAATCTCCTGAACACTGTCCGATGGTAGAGCTAAATCATGCTCATCAAGACCGTGGGGCGCACTCGGCAGGGGATCGAATCCGTCGAAGATCAAGTCTCCGCGGATATCGGCCATGTAGTTTAAGCTTCCAAACCTGACCTGGTGGCCAGGGGCGTAACTTTCGATCTGCTCCAGATGGCCAAGCGAGTTGGCCCGTAGTGCGAAGCCGCCGAATACAAAGATCTGTCCGGGGAGAAAAGTCTCACCCTGGACTGCATTGCTATCGATGATTGAAGGAGCCATCAAGACTAATGGCGACGACACAGAGGAACTCTCAATGAAAGCACCAATGTTGGTGTCAAAACCGGCGGATCTCGTGTAGGGGGTCCCGAACTGTGCGTCTAAGGCGGATGGTAACCGGAGGCAGGGGACACGATGTTTTACGCAGGTTCGGGCCCTCTTGATGGAGGTAAAACCCTACTTCCTGCTTGATTTATTATTGATAATATGAGTAGTACAAGAGTTGATCTACCACGAGATCGGAGAGGCTAAACCCTAGAAGCTAGCCTATGGTATGATTGTATGTTGTCCTATGGACTAAAACCCTCCGGTTTATATAAACACCAGAGGGGGCTAGGGTTAAACACGGTCGGTTACAAAGGAGGAGATATACATATCCGTATTGCCTAGCTTGCCTTCCACGCCAAGCAGAGTCCCATCCGAACACAGGACGAAGTCTTCAATCTCGTATCTTCATAGTCCAACAATCCGGCCAAAGGATATAGTCCGGCTATCCGGAGACCCCCTAATCCAGGACTCCCTCAGTGGCGTCGAGCAAGTAGCGAGGCGCGGCTCGGCGGAATTGCGAGTTCAGGCGGGGCGACGCGGCAGTGGGGGAGGGTTGCGTGCGTGACAAGGGAGTGTAGTGGACGGCGCCGGCGCGGCGTGGCCGCAGCAGCGGCAGGTGCGGATGCGCGTGGGCAATCAGGGGGGGCGAGGCGACGGTGGCGGTGAGTGGCTGCACTAGGCGAGGCCGTGGCCGGAGTGGCACGCGGTCGGCAGCGAAGTGGCAAGCAAGGGCCGCAGCAAGGGTGCGCGGGGGCGCGGAAGCGCGAGCGCGCGCGCGGTGGTCGGGCACGGTGGGGCGCGCGGCCCAGGCGCGTGCGGGGAAGGAAGCCGCGAGCGCGGGGAGAGCGAGCGACGACGGTAGCACGGGAGTGCGGGCGACCGAAGGAGAGGGAGCTCACGGGGGTGTAGGGTCTGGGGGCAGCGGTGCTCGGGGAGGTAGACGGGGACGACTGCGACGGGGTGGCACTCCGGCGGGGAGGCGGCACGGGGGTGTGGCGCAGGGCGGAGAGGACGTCGAGGCGTCCAGCGAGGAGGAGTGGTCGAGGCGGCGCGGTGCGGTCGATCCGGGCGGCGGGGTTCTCGTGGTCGATAGGGTCGGGCGAGCTGCGTGGGGCGCCGAGCACAATTCCCCCGATCCAGATTGGATTGCGAAGGAGGGGAGAGCGACGTGGGAGAGTGGGGGAGGAAGTGGGGTGATCGGGTGCGAGTGGGGGTAGTTAGGGTTAGTGGGAGCGAGTGGGCCGGCCGGCCCAGCCGGCTGGAGTAGCCAGCAGGGCCACGACCCAGTGGGGGTGGGTTCTGTTTACCTTTTATTTCATTTTCATTTTGTTTTAGTTTTTCTTTTTTTCTTTATTTATTTATTTTCTTTTCTGTTTTAATTCATTTTAGAATTACCCAGGCATTTTATAAAAATGTGTTTATTACCACATAATTACATATGCAAAATATGGCACCTCCCAAACATTTTTGTTTTAAATTTTGAAAAACTTTTATCGTTAGCCTGATTTTGAATTTTTGAATTCGAACCGGTAATCTAACATGAGTTTACTAACACTAATCGAGGTGACGTGGAAACATTAGCTGGGTTCACTGTAGCTTAAATATCCAGGCGTCACAATTCTCCTCCACTACAAGAAATCTCGTCCAGAGATTTTGGAGCGGGAGTAAGGGGTAACTTCGGGAGAACTGACCCTTATAGGGTTATTTATCTGGTGAACAATTTCAGGGAATGAGGCAGAAGTATCTCTTGAGTTGAAACTTAATAAAACATCGAGAGCAAAGTATCAAGGTACAATAGGAAGTTTCCAGCAAATGGACACACGATTGATACCTAGACAGAGTGTGAGGAAGGGGTCCAGAGCATCGGGAATAGATCATCTCTCGGAAGGTGGTTCGTGATTTACATGCGAAGCCAAGTGCAAAGAATATTTCAGAGTCAAGGTTGTATAGGAGAGTCAGGTGTCGATCCTGTGGAACTATGGGTTATGGGCCCACCATGTTGGTTAAAGTAGGAGTGCACTGACATCTTGCACGATCATGATAGCAAGGCATCAGGATAGCCAGGCATGTCAGAGAAGAGACTATCGGTTATGTCGGCAACAACGTTGGTACCAAGGGCGAGGGACGAAGAGAACCATTTTCCTGCTCGTTGAAACGAGGCGGACCTATAGGAAAAGTTCTCGTCCATCGGTGGTTACCGGAATGTCATCAACAATAGTAACAGGGTCTTGCTGACAGAATTGTACACCGAGGAGTTTACCTAAGCAGGAGAATATTACTGCTTTGATCATATATTACACCAGGAAGGTCAAGCAAACCAATGGAAAGGAAAATGTGATCATCAGGTTAAACAGAACAATGGAAAGGAAAAATGTGTTTAAACACATATTTCAAGGGTATAACCTTCCCAGGGACAAGCAGAGCATGATATCCATGACAGGATATAATGTAGAAAACTATTTAGGTAGGGAGAGAGAAATTTCATGACATTACCCATACATCGGTGTTTGGATAATTGATAAAGAAAAGTTTAGCATTGTGGTTCAAATATTCTTATTGAAAATTGGAGTACGACAGACATGCTTTGAGATAGTATTGACATGGTCTTCAAGCAAGGATCGAACTTGGATACACAAAGGACTCATCAGGAACAACATATAGAATAAGTCTTACGATTTCCTCATGGGAGAATGTCTAACCTTGCTAAAAAGGAAACTGACAACAATAGGTCCTCCGGCCAGGTGTGCTAGGCATGACATCACCTTACTGATATATAAGGACCAATGTTATAACTCTTGGAAATATGTCCCAACCATCATATCTGACCGAGATTCTTCAGATCTGATTGGTTTCAAGATACCTCGGACTCAGGAGGTCTGAGAAGAAAAGGTGCAACACAAATTGACGAGATGTCATTGTAAGATTCTCAGGAAATGAACTATGGAAGCAAGTTCCGAACCATGGGTTCATCATTAAACCAAGGAGAGGATGGGGAGGTGACTGATGAACTTAGCGACAATTCATCAAGATTTCCAAAAAGATCAAATGGTATAATGATGTATGCTCGAGGAGAACATACATAGTTTTAACAATGGTAGAAAGGTGCACCCTAAAATCTAGATTGGGTAGCACGGTCAATGTTTTAATGATGATTCAATAAGCAATAGACTTAGAATGAAACTATCGACCTATAACTTACAAGCACTAGGGTTGCTAGTAGTTTTGACTTCACACATCATAGTTAAATGGCTGGTATCCCGGTTAGAAACAACACGGGGACCAAGATATGAACGGAGATAGCGAGAAGTATTACTATATCAAGAATTATTAAGAGGTTGTGAAATTCTCACGACTTTCTTGACATAAAAGATGGTAATACTTCCAAGGTAAAGAAGAACAACTGCTGGGTAGCAAGGATCTCAAGGTATAACACAAAACACGAACAAGTTTGTGTTGAATAGAAGGCAATAAAGTGGTCGATGATACATGAATCATCGAGGGGCAAGGATGGTATTACCCATCAAGAATTCGATATATATCTTGGAAGAGCTAGGATGTTGATGATGATCACGACATAGTTGTCGAGAGATTTCATGAAGATGTAATCGGTCGGCGGTGCCATCAAGTCAAATGATGATGAAGCGAACGGTTATGAGAACCAAGGGTACGACATAAACTCGAAATCAAGTTTGATGTTCAAGGAGAAATGATATGACAAGGAAGTTCGACGTAAGATTAGTTCATCGTCAAAAATTGTGCTTCGAGAAGGACCATGTAGTACAATTAAAATTTAGCATGATAACTATATAGCCGATCAGGCTAGGAATGACTTGAAGGATTATTAAACTCATGAGCAACGAAAATTACTTAGAGTTAATGAATTAGATTACGGACTCGATTCACTATCGGTGTCCCTGAGTGTCGAACAACTCAGAACCTGGGGAAAAAATTGGAATTGGTGAGAATTAATACTTGAAGAAGAACTCATAAGAAGTAATATGGTTCTGTGATTTTATCGAGATACCACAGTGTAATACTCGAAGGTAGTACATAATAGAGGTTGCGGAGGTGTATTGATCTGCCGAAGACAAGTGCTTTATCTAGTCTGAGAAATGAAATCAAGGAGAAAATATGATCGGAACCACGATTGCAAAGGCTCAATTCACATATACCAAATGATATTATATCACGGGAATAGCTATTATTACAAGAAGCTTCCATGATAGGATATACATCGTGTCCATGGGCATGAACACAAAGTTCAAGGTCGACTCCCACTTCTTCAATGTATAACCTTCCATTCACCTCTCGCTTTTCGAAAATGACATTAGTTGTCGAAAGTTTTACCTGGTGCAATACTAGATAATTATGACCCGTGAAATCTTTCAGGTTCACATAGAGTAAGGAAGGCACAGGTTTAACCCATCGGGTATCTTAGGAACATATACTACAAGGTTCAGAAATAGATAACTCAAGCTCGAAAGCAGAGCATCGTTGGCCATATCAGAGAATATGATTTACCAATGGCATTATGTATCAGGGAAGAACTTCTTGAGGTTTTTGTATACAAAGGACACTGTTGGATGATAATTCAATAAAGGATCTGACGGTCCATAGCGGAGCTGATGTGAGCATCGGCACACAACCAGTTGAAGAAAGAATGCAAAGGCATCAGATTATAGAACAATTGACTAACTCAAAGCTCAAATGCAAAGGAATTTATGCATTCCAAGACAAGGGATCAGAAGCAATGCTCTGATTAGGGATGGATAAGTTGAATAGCCTTAGGGGTACAATCGACGAAAATTTGATTGGTCGAGATCCATCTCATGTTTAAAATGACATCTGAGCCAGAAAGATGAATTCTAGGATTCGACTGAGGAATGCGAGCATCCTCAACATATTGAATCAACGGACTTAAGATAATAAAGACAAGGGATGTCAACAAGATTACGAGACTTATGGGATTAACCATCATGCAAGCAAGCAAGAATTTCAAGATCAATAGGCTGCTCAGGATTTTCAGAAGATCGAATGGTATTTCAAAGACTTTTGTGAAATACATGAATCAACTGGGGATGAGCGGCTACTCGGTAAGTGCGAGGAATTATCCATAGGGGCATTCAGGTGGCAAAGAACTGCAAGGCAGTAGACACAAAGGATTCTCGGAATATCCGAAGTATTTCAAGGTATCTTGTAATAACAAGACCAAATTGGAAATGAAGTTATGGAAGACAAGTGTATGTAGCTTCCCATAGGGATTTATTGGTGGTATGGAATTGCAACGACGAAGGGCACAAGGGTCTCGAGGAAACATTCTAGAGTATCTTCAAAATTTTCAGGTGCAGCAGGCGATCATCTGGACTGAAGGGGCTCACCGGGAGAAGTATTTTCGGGAACCTAAAGTTAGATTTTAGAAAAATCATTTAACCCGAGTAGAAGAGAGTTCAGAGTCCCAGAGTAAGGATCGAGGAGTAAAAGATCCTAATACCACCCAAATGGCGATGTGGGCCCGTAAGACACACAACCATGTTAGTAAAAGTTTTGCAATGTCTAGACTCGACTTCGGCCAAGGAGTGTGGAAGGGGGATTCCTACAGGCAGTCGGCTCTGATACCAACTTGTGACGCCCCCGATTCAATTGTACACTAATCATACACCCAAACGTGTACGATCAAGATCAGGGACTCACGGGAAGATATCAAAACACAACTCTACAAATAAAAAAGTCATACAAGCATCATATTACAAGCCAGGGGCCTCGAGGGCTCAAATACAAGAGCTCAATCATAGACGAGTCAGCGGAAGCAACAATATCTGAGTACAGACATAAGTTAAACAAGTTTGCCTTAAGAAGGGTACCACAAACTAGGATACAGATCGAAAGAGGCGCATGCCTCCTGCCTGGGATCCTCCTAAACTACTCCCGGTCGTCGTCAGCGGGCTGCACGTAGTAGTAGGCACTTCCCGAGTAGTAGTAGTAGTCATCATCGACAGTGGCGTCTGGCTCCTGGGCTCCATCATCTGGTCGCAGCAATCGAGTATAGAAAGGAGGAAAAGGGGGAGCAAAGCAACCTTGAGTACTCATCCAAAGTACTCGCAAGCAAGGAGTTACACTACATATGTATGCATTGGTATCAAATGGGATAAGGGTATCATATGTGGACTGAACTGCAGAATGCCGGAATAAGAGGGGGATAGCTAGTCCTATCGAAGACTACGCTTCTGGCCACCTCCATCTTGCAGCATGTAGAAGAGAGTATATGGTAAGTTCACCAAGTAGCATCGTGTAGCATAATCCTGCCTGACGATCCTCTCCTTGTTGCCCTGTTAGAGAGCGACCACCGGGTTGTATCTGGCACTTAGAAGGGTGTGTTTTATTAAGTATCTGATTCTAGTTGTCATAAGGTCAAGGTACAACTCCAAGTCATCCTGTTACCGAAGATCACGGCTATTCGAATAGATTAACTTCCCTGCAGGGGTGCACCACATTTCCCAACACGCTCGATCCCCTTTGTCCGGACACACTTTCCTGGGTCATGCCCGGCCTTGGAAGATCAACACGTCGCAGCCCTACCTAGGCACAACAGAGAGGTCAGCACGCCGGTTTAGATCCTATGGTGCAGGGGTCTGGGCCCATCGCCCATTGCACACCTGCACGTTGCGAGGGCGGCCAGAGAGCAGACCTAGCAACCTCCATTACAAAGGAAGTTGCGTTACGCGGTCCAACCCGGCGCGCGCCGCTCAGTCGCTGACGTCACGAAGGCTTCGGCTGATATCACGACGTCGAGTGCCCATAACTGTTCCCGCGTAGTTGGTTAGTGCGTATAGGCTAGTGGCCAGACTTAGATCAAATACCAAGATCTCGTTAAGCGTGTTATCTTGAAGTAACCGCGGATGCCGACCAAGGCCAGGCCCACCTCTCTCCTAGGTGGTCTCAACCTTCCGTGTCGCTCCGCCATAGTGTAACAGTCAGGGGCCTTCGGGAACTCAGGCCCACCTCTACCAGGATGGAGCCACCTGCCCCTTCAGCCCCCAACATCGGAATCACTCACGGGTACTCAACGAGCCGACCCGACTTTAGTCACCACTTGTATAGTATGCATATATGTATAAGTATATACCCGTGATCACCTCCCGAGTGATCACTGCCCGATAGTATAGCATGGCAGACGGACAAGAATGTAGGGCCACTGATGATAAACTAGCATCCTATACTAAGCATTAGGATTGCAGATAAAGGTAACAACAGTAGTAGCAAGGACAGGCTATGCATCAGGATAGGGTTAACGGAAGCAGTAACATGCTACACTACTCTAATGCAAGAAGTAGAGAGAAGAGTAGGTGATATCTGGTGATCAAAGGGGGGGCTTGCCTGGTTGCTCTGGCAAGAGAGAGGGGTCGTCAACACCGTAGTCGTACTGGGTAGCAGCGGCATCGGTCTCGGTGTCTAGCGAGAGAAGAGGGGGAAGAAACAATAAATATTAAGCAAACAGATTCATAGCAATGCATGACATGACAAGTATCGGTGCTAGGGGTGCCCTAACACGGTATGAGGTGGTACTGGTGAAGGGGGGGAAACATCCGGAAAAATATCCCTGGTGTTTCGCGTTTTTGGTCAGATGAACCGGAGGGGAGAAGTTGCGTGTTCGCCATGTTAGGGATGCGTGGCGGATGAACGGGCTGCGTATCTGGACTCGTCTCGTCGTTCTGAGCAACTTTCATGTACAAAGTTTTTCCATCCGAGCTACGGTTTATTTTATATTAATTTTAAAAGATTTAAACGAATTTTAGCATTTATTTAATTAATTTAATTCAACATTATCAAGAACAGTGCATGCTGATGTCAGCATGACGTCAGCAGTTGACCTGGTCAACCTGACATGTGGGTCCCACCTGTCAACGACTGTTTGTCTAATTAACAATAGTTAATTAGGTTAACTAATTATTAGGTTAATTAATCTTAATTAGTTAATTTAAATAGAATTAATTAAGTTAATTAATTAATTAATCAATTAATTAATTTTATTTATTTATTTTAAATCGTTTTCGTTCACAGGGGTGGGGCCCGTTGTCTAGTGGCTCTAAGGGAGCCAATGGGGCGGGTTAGCGGGCGTCCGCCCCTCGACAGGGCGCTTGCCTAGGCCAGCCGGGGGGCGGGGCGCAGCGGGGCCAGGGCGAGGGCTGCGGGACGAGGCCGGAGCGTGCTCATGGCGCACAGGCAGCGAGGCGCATCGGCTGCGACGAGCAAGCAGCGAGGCGTGGCTCGGCGAAATTGCAAGGCCAGGCGGGGCGACGCGGCAGTGGGGGAGGGCTGCGGGCGTGACAGAGGAGCGTAGTGGACGGCGCCGGCGCGGCGTGGCCGTGGCAGCGGCAGGCGCGGATGCACGTGGGCGAGCAGGGGGGCGAGGCGATGGTGGCGGCGAGTGGCTGCACTAGGCGAGGCCGTGGCCGGAGTGACACGCGGTCGGCAGCAAAGCGGCGAGCAGGGGCCGTGGCAAGGGAGCGCGGGGGCGCGAGCATGCACGGTGGTCGGGCACGGTGGGGCGCGCGGCCCAGGCATGTGTGGGAAGGAGCCGCGAGCGCGGGGAGTGCGGGCGACGACGGTAGCACGGGAGTGCGGGCGACCGGATGAGAAGGAGCTCACGGGTGGTGTAGGATCCGGGGGCAGCGGTGCTCGGGGAGGTAGACGGGGATGACTGCGATGGGGTGGAAGTCCGGCAGGGAGGCGGCACGGGGGTGCGGCACACGACGGAGAGGACGACGAGGCGTCCAGCGAGGAGGAGTGGTCGAGGCGGCGCGGTGCGGTCGATCCGGGCAGCGGGGTTGTCGGGGGCGACAGGGTCGGGCGAGCTGCGCGGGGCACCGAGCACAATTCCCCCGATCCAGATTGGATCGGGAAGGAGGGGAGAGCGACGTGGGAGAGTGGGGAGGAAGTGGGGTGACCGGGTGCGAGTGTGGGTATTTAGGGTTTGGGGTATGGGGGTTAGGCCATATAGGCCAGCGGGTAGCGAGTGGGCCGGCCGGCCCCGCCGGCTGGAGTAGCCAGCAGGGCCACGACCCAGTGGGGTGGGTTCTGTTTACCTTTTATTTTTGTTTCGTTTTGTTTTAGTTTTTCTTTTTCTTTTTCTTTTTAATTTTATTTTCTGTTTATTTCATTTTAAAATTACTTAGGCATTTTATAAAAATGTGTTTATTACCACATAATTACATATGCAAAATATGGCACCTCCCGAACATTTTTGTTTTAAATTTTGAAAAACTTTTATCGTTAGCCTGATTTTGAATTTTTTAATTCGAACCTGTTTCAATCTAACGTGAGTTTACCAACAGTAATCGAGGTGACGTGGCAACATTAGCTGGGTTCACTGTAGCTTAAATATCCGGGCATCACAGGTTCGGGGGAAGAAAAACCGGCGGCGTTGCTCCGGCGAGGCGTGGTGAGGGGATGCGGCAGCGAGGCGGCGGGGAGCGGCGTCGGCAGCGGCGGGAGGCGGCGCGGCGCAGGCGGCGCGAGGTGGCGGTGGCGGCTTCAGCAGGCGGCGGCGGCGATGCGGCAGGCGGCGGCTTGAGGATGGGAGGGGGCAGCGGCGCTATATAAAGGCCCCGGGGGGTGTCCGACTTGGGGGAGGGGACGCGAGGAGGAGACGGAGTCCGGCCGGACTCCAGCGGCGGCGGCTTCCGTGCGGGAGCCAGACTCCCGCGTCTCGGGGAGGCGGTGGCGGCGGCCTTGGCTGGCTGAGCTTCAGCCCAGTTGGTCGAAGAGAGTTTTTTTAATAATTTCACCGCAAAGGAAAAATCCAAAATAAAAAATAAATAAAAATCCTAAAATCCCAAAAATAATTTTCACGGTCCTCTCCTAATATTCAGGACCACGTGAACATTTTTCTGGTCTAAAATGCAGTTTCCAAAAATACAATTTCCCCCTAATTTAACCGAATAAAATCTCAAATAAAATGTAAATAAATAAATATTTTTATTCAAAATTAAATTTCCCATTATTTCCTATGTTTTGAAGAAGTCATATTATCTTCTCTCATTATTTTATTTATTTTGAAATAACTGGAAAAATAATTCCAAATTTAAATCACCTTAATCCAATTTACCAATTTTGAAAATTCAAAAATTGAATTTTATGAAAACCTCCAACTCTCTCACATGGTCCTTGAGTTGCTTAAGGTCTCTAGGATCAAGATGTGCAAATAAACCAATTTCAAAAATGATCAAAATATGGATGCATATGATGACCTAATGATTAACATCCAAATTGAAAATTGGGATGTTACACCATATGAAAAACATGGTGCTACTTTGAAGCACAAGTGTGGTAAAGGATACTAACAATGCCCCTTCTCTCTTTTTATTATTTTTTATTTTTATTTTTATTTTTTTCTTTTCTTTTCTTTTTCTTTTTTCTTTCTTTTTTTCTTTCTTTTCTTTCTTTTCTTTTCCTTTTTTTCTTTTTTTCTCATTGTCCGGAGTCTCATCCCGACTTGTGGGAGAATCATAGTATCCATCATCCTTTCCTCACCGGGGCACTGCTCTAAAAATGAATACTGATCATCACACTTCTATTTACTTATAACTCAAAAGAAACAAAAATTACAACTCGATACCGATGACAAAGTATGACTCTATATGAATGCCTCTGGCATGTACCAGGATGTGCAATGATCTAGCGTAACATGTATAAAAAATGATGAACGGTGGCTGAGCCACAACTACTATGTCAGCTATATGATCATGCAAAGCAGTATGACAATGAATGCTCAAGTCATCAAACGGAAGTGGTGGAAGTTGCATAGTAATATATCTTGGAATGGCCATGGAAAAGCCATAATAGGTAGGTATGGTGGCTGTTTTGCAGAAGATATAATAAGGCTTATGTGTGATAGAGCATATCATATCATGGGGTTTGGATGCACTCGCGAAGTTCGCACCACGTCTCGATGTGAGAAAGGGCAATGTACGGTACCGTAGAGGCTAGCAAATTGCGGAAAGGTAAGAGTGTGTATAATCCATGGACTCACATTAGTCATAAAAGAACTCATATACTTATTGCAAAAGTTTATTAGCCCTCGAAGCAAAGTACTACTACGCATGCCCCTAGGGGGATAGATTGGTAGGAAAAGACCATCGCTCGTCCCCGACCGCCACTCATAAGGAAGACAATCAATAATAAATCATGCTCCATCTTCATAGCATAACGAGAGACTATACGTGCATGCTTCGGGAATCACAAACCTTAACACCAATATTCTTACTAAACACAACCATTTACTAGTACCTCCCACATATTCCATCTCTATATCTCAAAACTATTGGAAGGAATCAAACATATCATATTTAGTGATCCATAAGTTTTATGTAGGATTTTATGACTAACCATGCAATTGACCAATTCCTTTTGACTCTCTAAATAGATATAAGTGAAGCATGAGAGTTTTAATTCTTTCTACAAAATACCATGCTCTAATAAATATAAGTGAAGCAAAAGAGCATTCTACAAACAACGGTTTTCTATGTGAAGAGAAATCGGCAATCCAAACTTCACATGATATAAGTGAAGCACATAAAGCATTCTATAAAGCCATACTCAAAAGATATAAGTGAAGTGCAATGAGCATTCTATAAATCAACCATGGACTATCTCATAACAACATGGCGCATAAAAGAAAAGTGAAAACTAAATGCAAAAGACTCTCCAAGATTTTCACATATCACATGAACGAAATGAAGATGAAAACATACCGATACTTGTTGAAGAAAGATGGGATGCCTTCCGGGCATCCCCAAGCTTAGATGCTTGAGTCTCCTTGAATATTTACTTGGGGTGCCTTGGGCATCCCCAATCTTGAGCTCTTGCCTCTCCTCCTTCTCCTCATATCGAAACCTCCTTGATCTTTGAACACTTCATCCACACAAAACTCAACAGAAAACTCGGTAAGATCCGTTAGTATAATAAAGCAAATCAGCACTCGAAGTACTATTGCAAACCAATTCATATTTTGTTTTTTCATTGTAGCTACTATAATGTAACTTTTCCATAGCTTATACTACCGATAAAAATCGATAGTTTCATCAAAACGAGCAAAACAATGCATCAAAAACAGAATCTGTCTTAAACATGACAGTCTGTAGTAATATGAACATTCACCATACCTCTGGTACTCCAAAAATTCTGAAAATAGGAAAAATAAACAATTTGTATATAAAGACAGTGCAAAAAAGTTTCAGAACCATTTGATGTTTCAGTAAATTTTTTTGTAAAATCGAGCACTACAGCCAAACTTTCTGTTTTGCACTGCACAAACCAACAAGCAATCTAAACATCCTAAAGGCAAATCTTGGCACATTATTTTTATAATACAATGGAATTGTACAAGGGGATAATTATTTTTGTGAGAATTTTCATGAAAAATTCTACATTTTTTCCATGAGCATGAACACAAGTGTTCAAGGTCGACCCTCACTTCTCTAATGCATAACTTCCAATCGCTTCTCTTTTGTGAAAAGGTTTTTTAAGTCCCCCTCTATAATTTTTTTTGTTTTTGAACTTTATAAAAGCACTCAACAGAAATAAGTGACTCTCTAAAACTTCCGTGTTGTCTCCCTGGCAGCGCTTTCTTTAAATCCATTAAGCTAGGCATAAAGTGCTCAAGTAATGAATCCACCCGGATCCCAAGGTATATCAAAGCCAATTTTAATTAACAATGATTTGGTGTTTAGTAGTGAGCACAAAGCAACATATATCAAGCAATGACGAAGTCTAACTCTCTTCCTATGCATCGGCATCTCATACAAGAACAATTCATGCACATCAAGTAAAGGCCAATACATAGCATAAGCAGTTTCTTGCAATTTTATCGTGTTGGAAACATAGAGAGGCAAAGATGTAGTTCCTTTCTCATAATAATTGCAAGTAGGAGCAGAAAGCACATGCATATTATATCCATCTAAATCATCATGTGCAACGGTAAAAAGGTAACCCATCAATATAACCCTTAATAAGTGCAAACTTCTCCGATATAGTGTAGTTTGGAGAATTCAAAAAGATAATATGACATCATGCGTGGGTGAAATAGCAAAAATTTCATTCTTAATATAAGGAACAATAGCAAGTTCATATCCATAAGCATAATTTATATTGGCATCTTGGCCACAAGCATAACAAGCATCAAGTTCATCAAAAAGGGAAATTTCAAATGAATCAATAGGATCGTAGCAATTATCATAGAAATCATCCCTTGGTGCGAACGAAGGGGCATTGAATAATGTATGAGTTGAAGAGTTACTCTCATTAGAAGGTGAGCACGGGTAGCTAATCGGTTCTTCCACCGTTTGTTCTTCGCTCTCCTCCTCATCTTTTTCATCCAATGATCTCACAGTTTCATCAATTCCTTCTTCCATAGACTCCTGCAAAATATTATTCTCTTCTTAGATAGCGGAGGAGTCCTCAATATATGCATCAATATTGTAATTGTATTTATAATTATCATAGCAATATTTAAGGATAGCATGATTTTCAGGTCTATAAACTGAATCATCAAAATCTTCAAACTTTTCAAACAAAGATTCAATTTCCTAAGCACCCTTAAAAGCAACAAATTCTTCTATTCGTTCCACATCGTAATAATAATATATACCTCTAGCATAAGAAGCCAAGGTTTCATTATCATTAAATTCGCATGAATAGGAAAGGTGTGGATCGGAACTTCAATCTTAGAGCAACAAGTATCATCATATCTCAAGCATAGATTCCAAGCATACCATTGTAACATTTCAATTTGATCCCATAAAAGTTTTCCCTTTTGGGTCAACCGATAATCCCTAAAGTATTCATGTTGATCCAACGTTACTCCCATTATCAAGTTGAATGGGGTTTTCTCAGGATTATCAAAGTAGTGCATTATATTTTTCACATAACGAGCATCGAGGGTTTTAGGAGGTTCCCCGTCTCCATGAGTAGCAAGTACAATTAATTTTTTGGTGTTCCGTGTTCCATATCCATAACTAAAGATAGAGAACAACTTAGAACAGGAAATAAAAACTACTTAGTGATAAAGCGAACAAGCACACACAAGAATATTCATCCCACATTATTGCTCCCCGGCAACGGCGCCAGAAAAAGGTCTTGATAACCCACAAGTACAGTGGATCATTTGTAGCCTTCTTCGATAAATAAGAGTGTCGAACCCAACGAGGAGCTAAAGGCAGAACAAATATTCCATCAAGTTCTAACGACCACCGATACAAATCTACACACACTTGACGTTTGCTTTACCGGAAACAAGTATGAAAATAGTTTGTAGGAGTGATGCTAGAACTACTTTGCAAGAACAACACTAGAAGTACTTTGCAAGATAATAAAAGTTAAGTTTTTATTAAAAGGGTTTGTGTCAACAATAAAGTTATTTGTCCCTAGGCAATCGATAACAAGTACCGGTAATCATTCTTGTAACTTTATATGAGGGAGATGCATGAGCTAACATAATTTCTCTACTTGAATTGTATGCACTTATGATTGGAACTCTAGCAAGCATCCGCAACTACTAAAGGTCATTAAGGTCGTGAAACCCAACCATAGCATTAAGTATCAAGTACTCTTTATTCCCATATGTCATACCCCACCTACTCGGGTTTAAGTTTCCGTCACTCTCGCAACCCACCGTAAGCGAACCATGAACATATTGCAACACCCTACAGCAGGGGCCCCTCACGTTTGCGCGAGAACGGAGGGCACGGTAGGACAACACCATAAATAAAATATACAATCATACCAACCAAGATCACGATTAACCCACAGGACAAAATGGATCTACTCAAACATCATAAGATAACCATAGATTACACTACAAAAAAAGACACATCCGTGACATTTTGGGCCGAACGAATTTTTTTTCTGTCATGCTTATGACACTTCTATGATGATAATTGTGACAAAACATGGTATCATCATAGATGTGGTGGGGTCCTACTTCTATGACAAAAAATCTTGACAGAAAATGGGCTTTTCGTCCTAGGCGGGCCGGAGACGCAGCTGCATGACATTCTTTGGGCCGTCCATGACGGAAAAAACCGTGGTAGAAGCGAGGGCGAGGAAAATATCGGGGTGTTCTCGGTTACGGTGGGTGGTCGGGGCCGAGCGATGCGCGTTTCTCTCATACACGCATGTGCGTGGGTGCAAGGCGTTGGGCTCTAACTGAACCGAGCGAGGCGTCAGGCTCTAACTGAACCCGAGCGATTGCACTGCAGGCTACGCGTTACTGAACCCGAGCGATCGATCGATGGCTGTTAACTGAACCCGATCGAGCGATTCCTTCGCTACTGCTGCTAACTGAAGCCGATCGATGCTGCCTCTGGATGAATAGTGAGCGTTGCGGGGTGGGGTGGGGGGGGGTTGGATGAACAGTTCCCGGTGGGGGTGGATGAACAGGACCCCGTGGTGTTGCCTTTGGATGAACAGTCCCCCGATCGATCGAGCCGGTTGGGGCTGGATGAACAGGACCCCGTGGAGGGTTGGATGAACAGGACCACCCCATGGAGGGCAGGATGAATAGTAGATGGTGGTGGGCAGGATGAACAGTAGCCCGTGGAGGGGTGGTTGAACAGGAGCCTGTGGAGAGGGCTGGTTGAACAGTAGCTGTAGAGTAGCGCGCGGTGGAGGCTGGATGATCAGGAGCCCGTGGATGAACAGTCGCAGGTGGAGGCTGGAGGAGGTCGACGGTGGATGAACAGTAGCCTATGGAGGCTGGAGGGGTCGATGTTGGAGATGAACAGTATCCCGTGGAGTCCCATTTTGTGGTACGCCACACCCCTCCCGATGAACAGGACCCCAGTTTCGATTGTAACGCTCCAACACAAGTCCGTTTCCTCCGTTTTGCGGTACGCCACACCCCTCCTGATCAACAGGAACCCCGTTTCGACCGTAGGAGGTCCGTTTCCTCCGTTTTGCAGTACGCCAGACCCCTCCCGATGAACATGATCCCGTTTCGAACATGGCCGGTCGAACACAAGGTCGTTTCCTCCGTTCTGCGGTATGCCAGGCCTCGTTTCCATCGGTTGTTCCGTCCAAGCCCTCCCGATGAACACGACGATGCATTCCGTTCCGACCCAGATGGTTGGCTCCCCATGAACACGACGACGACACTGTTTCTCTGTTCCGACCCAACCATGTACACAAGCCCTGGCCATACGTACGCGTGAGTAGGCATTCGAGACCGCGCCTGTATGTACGTACGTGGCCGTATTTACTTTCTTGCACCTTGCGCGCCTCTGCTACGACACGTGCGTGCCACTACATCGATCAGTATGTACATACACGTTCGCGACCATAATGAAAACGCTACGTACGCTTCGACCAGGTGGGTCCCGACTGTCAGGCACTTCCTTGCATGCGAAGATGTAGCTGGTGGGTCCCAGCAGTGAGGGGGCGAATCGGTTTTTTGCCTGGACGCACTTCCTTGCGTGCGAAGATGTAGCTGGTGGGTCCCAGCAGTCAGGGGGAAATGTTTTTTTCTCGCAAAATACGGTGGCCCATCCGGTGGGTCCCCGCTGTCAGGTAGAGGAATATTTATTTCACGCGTAATAAGGAGGCACTTCCTTGCTGCGACCGTGGACCTAGCTGTCAGCCTCTACACGTACAGTCCACGTCCGATGGAAGCCGTTCCTTGACCACGTTGACCACGCCGTGCCGAGAGCACCAGGGCGGTGGACGACGGCCAGGCCTGATACGTCTCCAATGTATCTATAATTTTTGGTTGCTCCATGCTATATTATCTACTGTTTTGGACTATATTGGGCTTTATTTTCCACTTTTATATTATTTTTGGGACTAACCTATTAACCGGAGGCTCGGCCCAGAATTGTTGTTTTTTGCCTATTTCAG